>NC_051156.1:144183857-144218174 GCF_013339745.2 Dermacentor silvarum
GGGGATGTACGGCCTTACTCTGATTTTAATGTAACCTGCCTCGATGGTTTCTGGCAGCACACTGGAACCGAATGTGAGTATTAGATGCTTAGTGTCAATTTCTTTACCATCACGCCTCATTCTGATCCGTTTACGTTGATTACATTCTGTTCTTTCCATTCTTCCAGAAGTTCAATCTCAGTAAGCTCCATGAGATCAACATCGGAAACTACACCGCGGATGGTGTTCATGGTGCGGTGTGGGGTCACTGAAACGGGTATGTCCCCAAGAGACACTAGGTTAGATAGTTTTTCATGTTGCTTTTTGTCGTGAAGTTCCAAAAGAAGGTCCCCACTTGCTAGTCTGGATGCCTGGTAGCCTGGGCCAATTGTCTGAGTTAGACATTTGGAAACGAGGAAAGGCGAGATCATTCTCGTTGTCTTTCCTGGTTTCTCACAGTGAATTACTTGATAGCGGGGGAAGTTCTCGGTGTTACGGCCAAAAAATTTAAATACTTCTTCGGTGCGCCCTCGTTTCTGAGGGCGATCAGGGAGTTTGGGAAAGGATCTATCCATCCAAATTTGCAGTTTTCGGCAGTAACGCCAGCCGCCCACCATGGAGCCCAACAAGGGGACGCCACAGGTCTTATAGAAAACAAGTCCTGCGGACGCCAACTGTACGTCACCACTATAACCGAATATGAAGTAACCTAGGTTGGCTCCTCACACAGGGTTAACCCTCGCTGCCAAGAAGGTCGGAAGTAATATAGAAGAGAGTAGACGACAGGAAGATAAAAAGGCGAGAGAGAAAGACGAAGATTGGAGAGAGAAACAGGAAAAGGCAACTACCGATTTCCCCCGGGTGGGTCAGTCCGGGGGTGCCGTCTACGTGAAGCGGAGGCCAAAGAGGTGTGTTGCCTCCGCCGAGGGGCCATGAAGGTCCAAACACCCGGCTTCGGCTCAACCCCCAGGATCCCCTTTTCCCCGGACACGGCTAAGCCGCGCACGGTTAGACGCGGGAGGGTCCAACCCTCGTGTGCTTGGGTACGTGGTGGCGCAACTCACCAAACGCCTGCTTGCGCAGACGCCCCTGCGGGATTAATCAAGAAGAAAAGATCAGATTGTACGTACTTTTTTTCTTGTTTTGGGGATTGAACGTCATGTAAAAGTAGGAAATTTTGCCTTTGATGTCCAAAGAACTGGAACACATCTGTGGTAGGCCCTCTGTTTTTAAGGCAATGACGGAGTCTTGCGAAGAAACTAGATACAAGGATATGTGGAGCTTACACCAGCAACGCCAGCCACCCACCATGGAGCCCAACAAGGGGACGCCGGAGGACTTGTAACAAACATATCCGGCGGACTCCAACTGTAGGTTATTGCTATAACAAAATATGTGTAACCAAGGTTGGTTGCACCACACAGGGTTAACTCTTGCCACCTGGAAACTCGGAAGTGAGACAAAGTGAATAGAAGACAGGAAACATTAAAAGTGGCAGAGAAAGAAAAGGTCGGGAAGAAGGACACGAAAAATCGACTGCCCATTTCTCCCGGGTGAGCCAGTCCGGGGGTTGCCATCTACGTGAAACTGAGGCCAGATGGATCTGGTGCCTCCGTCGAGGAGATATCAAGGTCTAAACACCCGAAATCGGCTCAGCCCCCCAGATCCCTTTGTCCCCAGATACGGCTAAGCCGCGCACGGTTACACGCGGTAGGATCCAACTCCCATGTGCGCGGGTCCGTGGTGTCGAAACGCACCAAACGCCTGCTCACGCAGATGCCCCTGCCGGGCTGGATCACTGGGTGGCGCTCTTCATTGAACCTCTTCGAAGCCGCCTTAGATCGCTCGATATGTTCCACTGGGTATGTGCCACTTATCATAATAATCACTATGACATATAAAACGTATCACCAATTACGCACCCATCATGAGGTACATTGCTTATCGCATTAACGTTGCCAAATATCCCCAAAGGATAGATGCGCCGCCAATTTCGACGTGAAACGTCTCTTGAAATCGTTCAGAGGGGGTCATTGCCTAAAAACGCATGTAATGAAAACGTGTTATAGCATTATCACTTATATATTTGCAAACGCTCTACCCACACGTTGTGTACAGGAAAGGAGCCCTTGTTTGATTATTCGTGTGTCGCGAGAACAGATGGCACCATTGTTAAAAATTGAAATAAATTCTGTAGTTTTACGTGCATTAACCATGACATGATTATGAGGCATGCCGTAATGGGGGACTCAGGATTATGTTGACCACCTTGGTTTTTTTTAACGTGCACTCAATGTACGGTACACGGAAGTTTTTGCATTTCGCCGCCATCGAAATGCTGCTGCCGCACCAGGAATTTTATCCAGGTAAGCGAAGGTTGCAGCAACTCACTTAATGGCGAGCAACATAGATCGTGGCTTTCTACGCACGCAGAGAGGCCTATTTATATGTAATCTGTAGTAGTAGTAGTAGTAGTAATAGTAGTAGTAGTAGTAGTAGTAGTAGTAGTAGTAGTAGTAGTAGTAGTAGTAGTAGTAGTAGTAGCAGTAGTAGTAGAAGATTGGCGAAACCCTTAGTCCTGGGCTCCATTGGCCATGCTGAAGTAGTTTCCTCTGCACCCCGATTTCCTCTGCACCTCTGCACCCCGAAGTCGACTTGCTGAAGGAGTTTCGTTTGCACCCCAGGTCCGAGCTGGTGAGCGGTACCTCCCACTGCCCCGCTAATGTTTGTGGTAGTCTGAATAGCTAACTCTATTAGCATTCTTTCACATGTCCGCGAAATGTGGGAAAGGGTTGGTCCGCCTCCACATCACGGGCATCTATAGTCGGGTACAACTTAACAAGGCAGGAGGCCCTGGCCAGATGACCGAAGCGCGACAGCCGATTGCCTCAGCGACTACAGAAATTGTCCCGCAGACGCGACTCGGCGCAGCTCAAAGCGCGGGCTGCCTGCCATGTTCTCCGTCTGCGGGTTCACCGGCCGTCGGGGTCATGCCGTCTGTCTAGAATGCTCGCCCATTGGTGGAAGCTGATGTGCATCCGCCTTTGAGGTGCCAATGCCGCTGCCTTCTAAAGTTGGACCAGAATATAGCTAGAGGTTGTGTAGGGGAGATTGCGTGAAGTTTTAAGAGATGCGGATAAACATCGGTCTGTATTTTTTTTATTGCGACAGCAATTATATGGACACTCCAAAGCAGATTTCCGCCGTCGGCGTCGCCGTCGCCGTCGCCGTGCGTTTCCGTATGACGTCAATGGAGATGAAATCGTCGCCGCGAGCCGCCGCACGCTGTATGTGCGAGTGAAAGGCCGCGAGGGACGCGCGCTTTCACGGGGAGTGAACGCACGGCGGAGAACAAACACGCGTTCTGCGCCGTGCTCCCTTGAGGGCTGCAGAAGTAGGCGTCTCTGTCTCTTTCCTCCTTTACAATCACCATATATGTAGAGCAAACGCGCCCTCTTCCGACGCGCGAAAGGCCAGGGGGGGGGGGGGGGAGGCGACGTTTAGCTGCGGCACCAAGTGCCTATTTATATCAGAGGCTCCGGCAACAGTCACCAACGCCGCACGCATTTCGTGCGAACGCGGGCAAAACGCCGACGGCGTCGACAACAGTGCTGTGTGTTGCCGGTGCTGCTGCATGTCCAAGTTTATACAGCTGATTAAGCTACTATCATTACTCCGTATAGCTCTCTACAAATTTGCTATCGCAATTGATGCTTCGCCTTTAAGGTGAAACTGCGAGAACTTTTTTAGGCTTGTGGCCTCTTCTCCGTTTAAGGATTTTTGTGGGGAGGCGTATTTTTATCGTGTCAAACGCTGGCGTTACATCATTTCGCGTGGGTGTTGTGGTATAGGCAAGGAGTGTGAGCAGGGCGGTTCCGCTCGGTTGCAAAGGTCACGAGCTAGGTCATCAGCCCATTCGTTGCCTACGAGGCCCGAGTGTCCTGGGCACCATATTATACTGTGGCAATGTTGAAAATTAGGACCTAGCGATCTAAGGGCAGTTGACGGTAAACGGCCTTTCATAGATAAGCGACATGCCTCTTGAGAGTCACCATGGATTTCTGGCCTAATTTAAGGCACTTCTCCTGTGTCTGTGCGAATCAATGTTCTCACTTGGCATAGCGGGTGCCCACACACTGCATTCTTGTTTTGGTTATGGGTAATTATGCTTTTATTGAGTTGGGTGTACAAGTAGCGTCCGCAGGAGCACTGCGCTGCGAATTCTCGACCCTGGCTTAAGCGCCTTGCAATGTTGCTTTTCACACTGGTGCTTTTGTTACGCACCGGAAAGATTTTCAGGAATATGGTGACATTGCCGCAAAATTCTTTTCCAGACGATACCAGGGACTGATGAAATATTTTCTTTTGTGCAGAAGGGGTACTTGAAGGAGCACGTCTCCTTAGGTAAATAAAATTTCACGATGCAAGGCACTATACTCCTGGCAAAGGAAGCAATCTTTATATGAGTGAATGCTTTGGTGGCCCTAATTCACTTTCATTTGTCCACAAGAGTAAGGAACAGAGGACAGTGTAACGCACACTATATGGCAACGAATAAATACAAAACTTGAAATAATAAAATTGAAAATACTAAATTTTATTAAAACCCATCTTTCGACCTGTGGTAACGACCCACATGATGAGAAATGGCCTAAATTTGTTGAATTTACATCCTTAATTTGACGAATGCAGTAGTTCCTAGGGCAGCAATTTCTGAAAGAAAGAGAAAACATACAAAAACAATTTATTGGTTGTTTTCCTCTAGTCTTGACACACACACACACTCCATCTCTAAACTGTTATGAACAATAGAACGAAACATTGAGTAGTCGCGTCGTTTCATTCAGCCATTCATGCAGACGCGAATGCGACTATTAATGTATCGTTTACTTCATTGGGAGTTGCAGAAAGAATTATTATAAAGTCCTGAAATTGTGGGATCGCCTCCTATTTCCCCATTCCTAGCTTCAATTCTTAAGGGAGGTAGCCGACAAGTTCGTAACACATCTCCACACCCATTAGGCTAAGTAAAGCTTTTCCGATATTTGGCAACATTTGTCTATTTCGTTTCATGATCAAAGACTATTATATTGATATCATGTACTCACACTTCTTCTTGCGGAGGAGGGTGGTGTAGTCGAAGGGAGAGCCAAGACCGTAGCCGTAGTTCAGACCGTAGCCGAGGAGACCGTGGCCATAACCGTAGCTTCCAACACCGTAGCCGAGGCTGCCAACACCATAGCCGTAGGCTGGGGCGGCGTGGTAGGCACCGACGACTGGGGCAGCGTGGGCGACAGTGGTGGTGGCGACAGCTGGGGCAGCATGGACGGCAGTGGCGTAGGTGGCAACTGGGGCGTGAGCCACAGTGGCGACAGCTGGAGCAGCAGCATAGGTGGCAACTGGGGCGTGAGCCACAGTGGTGACAGCTGGAGCAGCAGCGTAAGTGGTGACTGGAGCGGCGTGGGCAACAGTGGTGACGGCTGGAGCAGCGGCGTAGGTGGCAACTGGAGTGGCGTGGGCAACAGTGGCGACGCGGGTCACGGCTGGAGCAGCAGCGTAGGTAGCGACTGGGGCAGCGTGGTAGGTGGCAACTGGAGCAGCCTGGTAGGTGGCAACGCGGGTCACGGCTGGAGCAGCGGCGTAAGTGGCGACAGCTGGAGCAGCGGCGTAGGTGGCAACTGGAGCAGCCTGGTAGGTGGCAACGCGGGTCACGGCTGGAGCAGCGGCGTAAGTGGCGACAGCTGGAGCAGCGGCGTAGGTAGCAACTGGAGCAGCATGGGCAACAGTGGCGACGCGGGTCACGGCTGGAGCAGCGGCGTAGGTGGCGACAGCTGGAGCAGCGGCATAGGTGGCAACTGGAGCGGCGTGGGCAACAGTGGCGACTGGGGCAGCGTGAGCGACGGTAGTCACAGCTGGGGCAGCGTGGTAGGTGGAGACAGTACGGGAAACAGCTGGAGCAGCGACGGCGTAGCTGGCAGCTGGGGCGTAGGTGTAGCCGAGACCGAGACCGGAGTAGCCAACGCCGTGGGAAAGACCGTAGGAGCTCAGGCCATAGCCAAGGCCATAGCCGGAGCCGAGGCCATAGCCGAGGCCGTAGCCGGAGCCGAGGCCATAGCCGAGGCCGTAGCCGAGGCCGTAGCCACCGACGTGGCCAGCGATGGCGCTGGTGGCGAGAGCCAGGACAATGCAGGCACGGATCTACAATTAAAATGGAAGGCCACCTTGAAGCAAATTGATGGGAACACGGAGAACTTTCTCGTTCACCATTCCTTTGTGAACATATCGTGAAGCGGGGTATCAAAAGAGCTGTGTGATAAGATTTTGGGGCATGCATACTACGGATCTTGAGGGGATGAAAAGTATCCCGGAAGCAAGGAATAGTGTTTTTCTTTTAATGAAGATGTAGCTTTTAGTTTAGAACACTGAATGAGTCATTGAATTTAATTTTGGCAACTTGTAGTCTTCGAGTTTTATTTATCACATAGTTACTTGAACTAGATAAGCACGAAGTTCCTGTAGTTATGAGCAATTAACATCAATTTTATATGCGTTATAAAATTGGTAGAACCTGCACTGACTCCTTGTTCGCAGTAACATGCTTCTGACTGCTTGTTCTATTTCCGTCCGTAGCATAATAACGACTCTCTCTGTTTTTATTTTTAAAACATTATAATCACACCAGTAAATAAGGTTTCATAGAGGCCCTCTGCTATCTCTGCAAGCATAGCAGCCTTGTCTAATAAAAAAGCATGTATTTGCAATCCTTGTGCACAAAACCAGCTCGTAGTTATCTGTTTTAGGAAAGGTCTCCCCTGTTGATTTTAATGTTGCCGTGGAAATGGAGCAGGCGAAAAAAAAACTGCGTGGTAAACCCTCATATTCTTAAGCCCCTTTGAGATACTGGAGAAAAGTTCTCACCATGGTTCCTTTCAGTGGCTGACGGTCCAACTGCTGCCATCTCTGCCTCTGCAGCCCCGTTTTATACCAGTCTCGATGGCGGCGTTCAGCTATTTGCCTGTGAAGTAAAAAGAAAAAGACGACAAATAAGGCGATGTGTCTTTCCCGCATATTATACGAAACTCTCTAACATGCGCCAGTTGTTCCTTGTAACACACCGTGCCTCTGTTGCCCCTAGAAAAGGGAGAGGATCGGAATCGTAGCTTACGGTTCGCTATACAGGATCGAAGCGACACCCTGACCTTGACACGTGCACCTTATCGATGGCGTTTATCTTCACCCTCCTGACGCCATCAACACTGTTTAGAGAATAACTGAAACGATTTTTAAAAAAGTAAAAAAAGAAGGAAATATGCGTGGCGGCGAGGGTTTCATTTTGCCTAAGAGGCGTAGCAAACTGGTTTCAGTTAGCGCACACTGATGTCAGGTGAGGTAGCACAAGCGCTACCAGGTTTGTTACCTGACGTTCAAGTTTTCAGTCCTTTCCTGTTCATTACGAATTTCTGTGGCAAGATGCCCGCGGTGAAGTATCGCGTTGAGAGGAAATCGATGAGAGAAAACTGTCACGTATGGCACAGTTGCCCGAAGCCTCGACGCAAGCTCAATCGAGAGCGTCCTCGGCCTAAGAAGTGTTGGGGAGGCACGTGTTATCAGCTGGTTTCTTATTGGGATGCACGCCTGTTAATGCTGGCGTATAGGACTCGTATCACTTTGATTCTTTTCTTTGTGCTTTTTCTTCGCTCCTTCACCGGCTCTTGCTGAGTGGCAAAGCTTTCTAGTATTCATCACCATTCGCGTAAGGGATCCCTGAACGCGACATTCAAATTTGAACGGCCACTTTTCAAGTGAGAACCGTAACGCTATCACACTGTCGATTGAGATTGGTGGGCTGGTAGAGACGTCTCCGAAAAGGTCGCCGAATGTCCTTGCCTGCATGAAGAGAAAGATCCCGAGCCAGTGCATCGCCAGTTTGTGGCGCGGCAATTACGTGCGCCGACTACTGCTAGTTAATGTACAAAAGTTGTCAATCGGGAGGCGGGCGATTGCGTAAGCTGCCAAGTTATTACTTGTTGAACGTTTTTCTTTTCTTTGCAGGGAACGTCGTGAACATTAGGGCTAAGCCGCCCCCTGCATTTTACTTTTGCAATGTGAAAGCATTGCTGTTCTAAATCAAACGCAGCTATAATAAAGAGTGTTCTTTTGATTCACGGCCTGCGTTTCTTCATGGCATCAAGGAGTGCTGCCTGTTAATGATACAGCTAATTGGAGGACGAAGCAATTTTTTGTTAACTTGAGTTGTGAGCAGAGAAATTGGCCGATCATGCTTGCTTGTTGATATCATAAAGCACCACAGCTTTATGGCATCAAGCAAGGTTGCCTGTTTATTGTACAGCTAAGGAGGAAAAAGCAGATCTTTTGGTAAACTTGAGTTGTAAGCAAAGAAATAGGCCGCACATGCTTGTTTATTCGAATGTGCATTAGGTTTTCGTTCAAGCACGAAGTAACGGAAAAAGAAAATGTATTGGAGCAGGCATACCTGGACTTGAACAAACAGTCACAGGGCTGCAGCCTTGCGCTCTAACTACCTCGTTGCCACCCTTTTGATTAGTTTCCTGACATTCACAGCAATGTTCAATTGATACTTCCAAGAATTATAAATGCCTAGTGTTCGCTTTAATGATGTATGTCCTTTATTTGGGAAATCATTTGACTGCAATATATCGTTCATAAAGTTCGGCGTTTCATTCCGACACACGTGTTATCCACAATTTGGAAAAATTCGTTCGTGAAAATTAACTAAATGGTTTCCTTCTATCTCTCTTTCTACGAACGAATACGTCAACATATTGAATTTGAATCAAATATGGAGGATATATGCTCTGGTTTGAACATTTAAATCATAGTCCCGATGTATAATTTGTTAAAGCCCATACAAATATTAAGTGACATTTCTTAAACCAATAAATTAAGTTTGTTGATTTCAGGGTGCACACGCACTAACTGCAAAAGAGGATGAAAATCCCCCCAGGTACGAACGAAAATATTCATTCGAATGTGGTCAGCATGTAATTGAAGAAGGAACGTTTTCGTAGAAGGATAAAGCACCATTTTATGCAAACTCGTATGTACCCTTTGTCGAGGCCGGAGACACATGGTAAGTACACGCTTGAAGAACTCACTATAAAAATATGAAGAATCAAGTGATAGTCATAGGCCCGAGTAATAGACTCAAGAACAGGGTCTGACAAAAACAATTGTGTGATATCACTCAGCTGGTAAAATATGTAGCAGGATGACCAGCGAGGACTGTCGTAGATATAGAATGATTGCTCTCGTCATAAAAGCAGCAACAATAAAGTATTAGCCCAGTATAGAACCGCATGAATTGTAGCATAGCCTTACTATCAACTTGAAAAGTATTATCGCCTCATAGCTTAATAATTATAGTATTGAAGCTCTGGATGTAGCGGCTAGTACAGCAAAACCCGCGTCATACGTAGGACACGATTCTGATAACGCATTGCGTGCCTCAGCATCATCAAAAATTAAAAGCTGGTGCTAGCCATAAGGCTTTGCTTTGCGCAATGGCTGATGTTTACTCCCATCACTAGCCCATAATGCGGAGTTTCGCAAAGCCGCTGTTGCATAAATAGCCATTATTACTCACTCAATTGGCATACTTTGCACAAGAAAACAGATAATGCAGAGTGGTATATCGTCGTTGCACATCGAAAAGCATCCACAATCTACAGTGTACGGTGTCGCAAAATTTGAAGTTCCCGGAAAACGTATTCGCTCCATCTCTCCGAGGGCTTGGTAAACTAGCATGGCTTGTGTCTCCCGCTTGCAAGTAGATGCAACTACTTACATGACGCGTCTGATGTCTCATAGAACGAAACATACTTAGGCAGGTATACCTGGGATTTGTGGCTCGTGCTAAGCAAGCTTTTTCGTTTTACTCTGCATTGCATTAGGGGAGCGTGGGCCATTTCAAAGCACTAGGGGCCAGGGAGGAAAAATGGAAGAAACTGGCCTGCTCTCGCTATGATGAGAAGCAATTACAGCGATATGGCTAGGCTTCAATAAATTTTACAATTGCGTAAGCAAAAACTCCGGTCCCGAATATGATGTAAGATCGCTTCATTCTAAGCAAAAATCTTATACGTCTCATCACTTGGATATGCATTTTGAGTAAATTAGTCATCAATATGCCCCATTTTCAAAAACAGTAGACTCTCTGGTAGATAATAAAGGTTTCTCAAAGATTTACCGCTGTGCAGCCGCGTCCGCCATGTCTACGTGCACAGCGCCCTCTCTTTGTCGTCGTTCCAAGCTCTTGCATGACTAGTTTACTTCTCTTCCCGGGGCGGCGGCACCGTCGTGCGTGGGCGGCAAGGCGAGCTGCCATTCTCCCTTTTCAATTTCCCTTCTCTCGTCGTAATGGGGAGGTCGCGCATTGCGCATTCCCGAGGAGCAGCGCGCCTACGAAGAGCGACAGCGACAACAGATGCGAAAATGCAATCGGCGACGGCGGGCGACAAACACCAATGACGATCGTTCCCGAGAGGCCAGTCGCAAGCGGCTTGCTATGCAAGACGACGCAAGTCGTGCGCTCTGCGTCATGTGCTGAACAGCTTCGGTGGTCGTACACCTTCACAGAGTGGAATGGCTCATTTTTTTTTCTATGTTACGCTACCCACACATAAAACAGTGTTAAATCAGCGGGAAGGAAGAATCGATCGTCTCGGTAAGGCAATTGGTGTTGGCGTGGGAAAACTGGAAACGTGTGCGTGCATATTGCCTAATACTTAAAGGGTCACGCTGCAGCTCTTTGCAGACTGAGGTTCAATTTTGCCTTCGTAAATATGAATCTTGGTGAGGCCAGGAACAATGCGAGGAAGGAACGTACCGATTTACCGCGAAGTTCGTGATATAAGATAAGCCAAAGAATGTTTCGCCTAAAAAGTAGGAATTTCGATCTCAGCCGCTGCCTAATGCACGTGAGAACGGCTTCTGCTGTTCTTATTTGAGCCGCGGCCGCTCTCGACGACAGCAGCAGCGTTTCTGCGGCGTTCTAGCGAGGCCGCGTTTGAGCGTCGGCGTTGCCTAGGAGTTCCCAGCGACCGTATAGCGTAAAACTATTCCAATCCTTGTTTTAATATCCTGACGTCAAATTTCCGTAACCACCAACGCGTGCATGCGGCGGTGACCTACATCGTTGTTCCAACAGCCCAACTAAATGCTTCACTGATTGGTTTAAGGTCCATTTTGTTCGCTTTGATAGCAAATACCATTTACTGCCTTGACAGGTTCCTTGCATCTTATTGGCTGCCAAGTATCGAGGAGCAAACACAAGTGGAGAGGGTCTCGATAGGTCTGAGCTAGCGCAGTGAAAGTAGGTAACCGGATGAGGAGGGCGGCGTCGGCGTGTGGAATTAGGCTGCTTCCCCTTGCTTAGTTTCTGGCGGCTGGTCAAAAATGGTAGTAAAAATGCTGCTAAAACGGACCCTCAGCGAAGAAAAGTTGGTACAGTGGTGTCGTATAGGCGCTAAAAGGGCTCAACAACGTTGCACTGTCATGCAAACGTTTTTATGATACGCAGAGAAATGCAATCTTCCCGGTAGCTCCAAGAAGCCTATGACCTCCGTCTATTAAAAAAGAATTTGTTTTGTCTTGCATATTATTGGGCAGCTTTATTGCGTACACGTCGCTTTCGCGTGGTGAGTTGCCGTGGTTCAGTGAGGTCGCCTGACAGACCGGGGCAGTGGGTGCATCCCGAAAAATTTTGACCTATAGCGGAGGGCTGATTGTGAAAAAGGCGCCGAATCGTAAGTAATGATTTTTCGTTTGTTCAGCCTAATCATGCATGATGAATGTGCTCACGTCATATTAGATGCGAGGTGACGTCGCGTGAAAAACAGGCGAAATGGGGTGGCCCGAATTGTTTTCGACCCATATTTTACGGCTAGGAGAATGAATGGTATAGAAGCAGATAGGAATAGTTTTACAGTTTAGCAGGAGTTTTTCCTGCCAGCATTCTTATATTTCCTCACTAACACTTGGCAGCCTCTAAGCAAATTGAGGCGTCCAGGTTATGGATAGATGCCCTTTGCTATGGGTAAAGGCAATAAAAGCAACAGGTGCCCGTGGATTTTGTTTTTATGGAAATACTCGAGGCGGAAGTGTCTCGATCATTTATTTGTATAGGTTCATTGATTTTTGTGTCGAAAATTAGCTATATTGCGCTCGTATTGTGTCTTATTCTGTAGGTTTTTACTCACGCGCTGGGAGTCGTCATGGCGTAAGTACCTGAAGTGCCAGGTCGGATAGCGAAACCTCATTGCTGTAGAAGTTTCTCTGTAAGTCTAAGTCGGTGAACCCTAAGCTTCTAATTTGCCAAATGCTTCAGAACTGCCTGTTTTCCATGGGCACCGTATAAAAATGTATTTCGCATACCACGAACATACCACTTCCTCTAACCCAATTTTTACGGCGACCACTGGCACCACGATGTCCTCCAGCGTGGCTGGTGGAATCCCTAACCGGATCTAAGAGTGCACCGTAGTCACAGCACGCAGTCGGGAAATAACCGCTAACAGGAAAAAGATAGAAGTAAGCAACAAGGCTACTTCTATTTCAGCTCCGGAAGCGCTTCGACACAAGTAACGTGTTATCCAAAGCCCACGCGCTCCGACACAATACATGACACACTCCTCCACTATTAGAGTAGGTCACCCAGATTATAGAAAGTTCTTTTGTTATGTTCTAAATTTCCCTTATTTTCGCACTTAATCAGGTGTAATTATTGTCATTCAAGGCAAACACAGTTTTACGGCAGAATTAACTTATAAAGCCTTAGGCCGAATTACCTGAATAATTATTCGTGGTATCGCTACGGAGCCTACCATGTTGGGAGCTTATTGGGATGTCTCCAGTGCAGGGTAGCAAACAAGGCGTGCGTCTGCGTTTCCTCTCTTTTGTTTCTCTCTCTATTTTCTAAGCTTCTAGCATCCTACTCACAACTACTATATTTTGAAAGCCCGCGCGAACTTTTGCTGGCTGTGCTGATGTATGGGTGCCATATCTTTGCAATTTTACAGCCGCGGAATTTTTTACGAAGGTTGCTAATCAGAATTCGTTTGTTTGGACAAGCCTAATTGAATTCTAGCGGTGTAATTTACTGCGATATTCATAAGTACCAAAATTTTCCAATACATTGTCCACTTAGAACTCGTACTTTGTAAGACAGTGGAATTTAGGAGAGATGGGCTCTGTCCGCGCCTCAATTTCCTCCGTGATAAACAGCTAAATGTGTCAAGGAACAAACTGTGCGCGTGAGACAGCCGGGTGACGGAGAGTGGCTGGCGCGAAGTGTCTCCAAAAAACATTAAAATCCATCCTTGCAATTATTTCCTGCGTTACAAGGTGCGTATATATATTACCAATTGTCCTCTATCCTCTATCATCCAGCTGTTTTGCCGTATGCTTGACGCTATGCCTCACATAACAAGTGGTGCTCTGACGAAGCAATTGCTGGCAGCTTTTGCCGCAATTTGCACAATCACACACAAAAATAACAGCAAGAAAAAATCCGAGGAGAGTGAAGCACTTTTTATGAATGGTGAATGCGAAGACATTAAGATCCAACAGAATGCCGCTGAGCGGTCCTTGGAGTTATAAACTGCTCGCGAGCAAGCGAGCGCGTTGAGACGCTTCTCGCGTTTTCATTTGGCCTTACCGAGGTGCAATTAGAACGCAGGCGAGAGCTTGCGTGGACAAGGAACGCGCAGATAGCACAGGCTTCCGAGGTTGATAGCCAGCGTGACGCGGCGTCGCGTCGATGCCCTCTCCCCTCGCGGAACACCTGGCGCGCTATAGGTGTTCCCCTTTCGACGGCTCTGCTCCGTCGAGGCGCGCTTCGGACGTAGCGTCGCAGCCAATCAGAAATTAGGTGCCTTTTCGCTCCTACAGATGACAGACTCCGGCTTTGTCGCTTAAGGGGCCCTTTGACGCTTTCGCGTCGAAAATCACAATAAACGATGTTCACATAGGTGTCTAAGTTCATGCTTAGATACTTCGTGTAGACAAGCTAACTGGCAAACTTCTCAATAGATTCGCGACTAAGAATTCAAATGCTCATTTTGAGAAAAAGAAAATTCACTTCCGTTAAAGGGATGCAAAAGGCAAATACTCAGTCAAGTTAAAGTGATGGATTAGTGCTCGAGTATCTCTAAGGTGTCAATATTATCGCGAACAGAGCCTTAGTAATCGAGAAATTGAGGTAAATGCAGGACACAATTAGAGACTCCCCCGGTACATTCAGGTACTTGGCCGATGACGAAGGCACTCCTCATTTAAATTCTGTCGGTAACACTCAACCGCCAGTTATAAAAACATGCTTGTATTGTACTATAATAGGAAAGAAAATGCTACTTCACCAGTTACACTTAATATTTAGGAAAAAGAACTCATTGACATTGCACCGTTGACAACGACGCGGGCGGTCTAAATGTTTTGTTTTCGCTGACTCTGCGCTGCTCGCGCTTTCTCGATTCAGTAATTCCGTTATCGCGTATTGCTGCGCTGGCTTTGCTGGCTCGCCAACCTCGCACAAACGGCAACGTTAAAAGACAGGCAAACATGAACGTAGCTGATGACCGCGGACACGGGCTGTCAAAACGCTGTTGTGAGTAAGCCCAGAAGCATCAACAAGCGAATTGACCTTGGACCTGCTGCTGGCATCAACGAGAACTAAGCCGCGAAAACACAGCGCAGGGAGTCTGTGCTACCGCCGCAGATGGCTTGTGGACTTTACATGGAACCTCACGATGACGCTCATGGCATAAATGCACCTTGAGTGTCCATAGGATTGCTATCGTATAACGGTATAAATTCTGGCATTGATTTATTTTATTCAATTAAACTATCTACACCATTCCCAGCCATATTTTTGTGTTTTATTGGGGTAATTGCAGCATATCAAGAGAAAAAAGAGAGACATTGTGCGACAATCTCACACTCATTATGTTTTCAATTACATTAAAGTAGATAACTGTTTTCATTACGCATATTGGAGCCGGAAGAAAATGTACAGAAGCACACTGGTGCGTCATATTTTAACGCGACAGCGTTAAGGGATGCGCGTCGCAGACTACCCGGCGTCGGCGGCACCGTTATAGAAATTGCTCGTTAGAGAAAAATCATTCCGAACCTAGTCTTGCCAGATTGCACCGGGTGACATAGCTAAACAGACGAATATTGCAGCCCCGAAGTAGCCAACCATGCAGTCGGGCATCGGTAGCTTGATGCCAAAATGAAGCCATCATTTCGGCTAGTGTAAACCGGCAAAAAATTTGCATTGGAAACAAACTATAATCGTTTTTTTTTTGTATTTTCAAGTAAAAGTGTTAACTAAAATTGTATATTCCGCCCACTTCCCCATTGCGCGCTCGTTAAATCAGGCTTGGAGCGAGCAGGTGCCCGGCGTCGGCAAAAACCGCACGCAGCATTTCTAGCCAACGTGATGATTATGATGATGATCGTATGGTGCTCCTCCCTTTGTAACGGGCGCCAGTAGAAATTAGGCCCTAGCGCAAAACCCGGTGCATCGCACCACGCCAATGACGCCTATGTGGAAACGAACAGAAAAAAAGTTGCACCAACAGCTGTTCGAACCTACCGCAAATCTTGAAACCCGCTTTTTTACGATTCCTCATCCGAATATCACACCACATGCGCGTTACCCAACGTACAGGTAGCCCTGCAAATACCAAACCCCACACCCAACGAGTGGAAGGCGTGCTGACTAGCTCGGACGCTCATGACCAGCAACAACTGGTGCGGCAGGCCCTGGAGACAGCAATAGCAGCAGGAACCCTGGACTGAGGGCGCCTCCCAGCACAAGCAGAAAGACACCTGCTTGTTCATTTACTTTTTTTTAATAAATGTTTTTCTTCCTCTTCCTTACGGTTACATATGTTGCAGTTGCTGGGAAGCGTGAGAAGCAGTCAGGGATCTTTAAATGCTATAACGTTCCACTCTCAAAGGCGAAGCTTAAGCGACCTCGAAGTTTTTCTTCTCGCCGCTGATAACGCTCATTGGTTTGTCTAACTCAGTAATCTCGGTGACTCCTGATGTCCATAGATTTTCCTTCCAATAATACCACATAAGAGGCCTGTGACAGAGTGTTCTGCACTGACAGTATGAATAATCGACAAGCGTAGAAATAACCGGCGGCACATGGTTTTGCCTAAGCTTCATCCTCTGGCTGCGAACAGCCTTGGGAATTCTAGGCTGAACCTTCTTGACACCGATGTTTTTTACAGCGTAAGCGGTTATGGGCTCATTCCAATAACCGTTTCTGGTCGCGATGATGCCGCCGCCTCCGCCCCGTAGCCGCTATCGCGGGAAATGCGAAAAAAATTACCCGCTCTCCACTGGGATCGAGCCCAGGCCCGTTGCGTGGGAGTCGGATAATTTACGACTGAGCCACGCAAGGGCTTGCTATCAGGCAGAAGAAATATTCCCTTTATACGCGCCCTGCGCCTGGCGCGCAGGCGCAGACGACCCGAGCATCGGACAGTATGGTGGCGCTATCTAGTTAACGTGCCTGCAATCGCCGCGTGCGACGAGATGCGATTCAGACGCGATGCGATTCAGACGAGGCGCGCAATCAACGCTATCCCGATGTTAGATGTGCGCCGCATATTGTGGGTCTCTCTTCGGTACACGTTATGGTGTCTCCTCGCAAGGTACGAACCACTGCTCAAGAAGCGAATCGCAGAGCTACGTGTGCGGCTACAACCAGGCATCACCGGACTCAGCAGACTGCTGTGCCGAGAGCATTACAACTGCAGCTCGAGCGTCGCAGGGCGTACAGTTCAGATCGCTCTCGTCAAAATCGAGGCGAAGACACTTTGCCGCGAAGACCTTGTTGTGCGTGGTGCCGAAATTGGAGCTACTCTTGCGCCGCTCAACCAACTTACGCTGTCACTGTGCTGCGTGTGCCGCGCAGGCCTGTAACTTTTTTAACAAACTTGTTCAATTGCAATAACTGGTTTCATTAATAACGTAATTTTCTGGCTTTAGGAATGTTGAAATTGAAACAGTTGTTTGAACGATGAAAATATTCACGGTGAGTATTAGCAATGGTCATACATATTTAGCAGCACGCGCACACCAACTCGACGTGAAATATGCATCCGCTGGATAATAAATGATAAAAATTGTTCAGGAATCATCTATGGGGGTTGTAAATGCTAGCGAATGGCCGAACGGTTCTCGACTGTTTGTCACTTTATTAAATAATGCTGCATTTGAAGGCCTATATCTTTTCCAGGAGATA
Source organism: Dermacentor silvarum (assembly GCF_013339745.2). Lineage (NCBI taxonomy): Eukaryota > Metazoa > Arthropoda > Arachnida > Ixodida > Ixodidae > Dermacentor > Dermacentor silvarum. The sequence goes on from NC_051156.1 coordinate 144,201,139, forward strand.
TGTTGGTAGAATTCGCGGAAAGGAATAGGCTCCGAATAATGAATACCTTCTTCAGGAAGCGCAGCAACAGGAAGTGGACCTGGAAAATCCCTAATGGATAAACAATGAATGAAATAAATTTTATACTCTCTGCTGATTCCAGCATAGTGCAGGGTGTAGAAGTGTTAGGTAGGGTAAAGTAAGTGACCATAGGTTAGTGAGGTCTAGGATTTCTCTCAATTTGAAGAGAGAAAGAGTGAAATTAGTCAAGAGGAAACAGGCCAACCTAGATGCAGGAAGGGTGAAAGCAGACAAATTCAGGCTGGTGCTCGCAAACAAATATGCAGCTTTAGAACAGGAAGATGAAGATAACATAGAGGTAATGAATGAAACCGTAACTAGACTGATCTCTGAAGCAGCAATTGAAGTGGGAGGTAAGGCACCAAGGCAACCAGTAGGTAAGGTCTCCCAAGTAACAAACGACTTAATAAAGAAACAACAAAACACGAAAGAGTCAAACTCGAGAGACCAGATAGAATTCGCTGAACTGTTAAAATTGATCAACAAGAAGAAAGTAAGGGATATTCGAAATGATAACGTGGAAACAATTGAGGTAGCCGTAAACTATGGACGCAGCATGAACTCAATGAGAAGAAAATTTGGCATAGGACAAGGCAAAATGTATGCACTGAAAGATAAGCAGGGTAATATCATCAACAATTTCGGTGACAGTAAAACCAGCGGAAGAATTCTATGCTGATCTGTACAGTCCCCAGAGCAGACAAGCTACTTTCATTTAAAGTAGTGATGAGCAACAGGAAACAGAGGCTCCTTCTATAACTACCAATGAAGTTAGAAAGGCCTTGCAAGACATGAGCAGGGGAAAAGCTGCTGGAGGAGATGGAATAACAGTCGATTAATTCAAAGATGGTGGAGATATCATGCTTGAAAAGCTTGCGGCGCTGTATACGAAATGCCTCACGACTTCAAGTGTACCAGAAAGCTGGAAGAAGGCCAACATTATACTAATCCATAAAGAGGGAGACGTTAAAGAATTGAAGAGTTATAGACCCATTAGCTTGCTTTCAGTATTGTATAAAATATTCAACAAGATAATTTCCAATAAAATCAGGGCAACACTTGACGTCAGTCAACTAAGAGAACAGGCTGGCTTAAGGAAGGGATATTCTACCATGGATCATATCCATGTCACCAATCAGGTAATAGAGAAAACTGCAGGGTACAATCAACCTCTCTATATGTCTTTCATAGATTATGAAAAGGCATTTTATTCAGTAGAGATACCAGCACTCATAGAGGCAATGCGTAATCAAAGACTACAGGACACATACGTGAATATCTCGGCAAATATCTGCAAGGATTCCACAACTACCTTGCTTCTCCGCAATAAAAGTAGAAAGTTACCTATCAAGAAAGGGGTCAGGCAAGGAGACACAATCTCTCCAATGCTATTGACTGGATGCATAAAAGAAGTATTCAAGCTCATAGACTGGGAAGTCTTAGGAGTAAGGATAAACGGCGAATATCTCAGCAACATTCGGTTTGCAGAAGACATTGTCCTATTTAGCAACAATAGTGACGAATTACAACAAATGGTTCAGGACCTTAACCGAGAAAGTGTAAGGGTGGCGTTGAATATTGATATGCAGAAGACAAAGATAATGTTCAATAGCCTGGCAAGGGAACAAGAATTCAGGATCGCCAGTGAGCCTCTAGAGTCTGTAAAGGAGTACTTTTATCTAGGTCAGTTACTCACAGGGGATCCTGATCGTGAGAAAGAAATTTACAGAAGAATGAAATTGAGTTGGAGTGCATACGGCAGGCATTACCAAGTCCTGACTGGGAGCTCACCACTGTCATTGAAAAGAAAAGTGTACAATCATTGCATTCTACTGCTGCTAACATATGGGGCAGAAACTTGGAGGAAGCTCGAGAACAAGTTAAGGACCGTGCAAAGAGCGACGGAACTAAAAATGTTAGGCCTAACGTTAGGAGACAGGAAGGGAGCGGTGTGGATTAGAGAGCAAACAGAGATTGCCGATATTATAATTGACATTAACAGGGAAAAAATGGAACTGGGCAGGCCATATAATGCGTAGGTTGGATAACCGGTGGACCATTAGAGTTACAGAATGAATACCAAGAGAAGGGAAGCATAGTCGAGGATGGCAGAAAAGTAGGTGGGTGAGGAAGTTGGAAAATTTAAAGGCGCAAGGTGGAATCAGCTAGCGCAAGACACTGGTAATTGGAGATCGCAGGGAGAGGCCTTCGTCCTCCAATGAACATAAATATAGGCTGCTGATGATGATCTCTTCCAGCGAGGATAGTTAAGTAGGGTTTGTTTGTTGTTTCATAGTAAAACGCGTAGAGAGCGGTACCGTTAACCAGCTCATATGCAGCGGCAGTATAGGTGGGTATGGCATATAAGCCAGTTTTTCTTATGTGTGTTGCTTTCCACTGCGTGCCCTGGCCTGAAAGGCGACTGTTATCATCCTTTACCACCACCGGAAGCTTCTTCCACGGCTGGTATAGGTATAAAGGGCGACTGGAGAATAAAATAGCTCTCTTTCCTGAGCTGTCCACCCCAGCATCTAAAGTTTCAAATGCACCAAACCTCTTGCGCAACTGAGACGAATCAGCTCTGCGATCGCATTTCGTTTCGAGGTGAACGTTGTTCTGTGCGCGTGCGTCATTTTCTTGCTTTCCTTCTCTTTTTGATTTTTGCCGTCTTCCCTTTCCCAAAGAGCAGAATGCGAAACCAGGTGCAATTTGGTTAGCCTCCCCACCGGTGCTCTCTGTCGCGACAGCATTTGCCGCCAGGCTCGGCTATTTGCTTACGTAGGTAAACATGACTTCTGTACGAATTCTTGTCAAGGGACACAGTTATGGGTCATGTTTAACATTAGAACACATAAATACATGAAACCAAGTGAGCAGCAAGAATACACGTTCACCGCATTATGTCTACAATGAAGCGGAGCTCTACTTTCGCATGGACGCCCTATGTCTATTTTGAAAACCTGCACAAGAGCCCTCGTTATTTAAGGAAGGTTGACGCAGTGCTTTATTTAAAAAATGGAAATGTCTTATCTAGAACTCATAGATTGTTGAGAACTACGCTACTGTCAAATGTTCCTAATCTGAAATTCGCTCAGTCGCTGTCACTGTAACGGGTTTTAGAATGCAAGGCTCCTTACAAATATTTTCTAGTCAGCCTTTGTTGGACACATCGTGTGAATTTTTTTAACACAGCCCTACTCGATTATTTGGAGTGATTAAACAGGTACTACGGAGCCTACATGCAAGCGATTTGCATGTATGCTCCCAAACAGGTACGTTATGTTGCTGCCAGTAAACTTAACACGAGTGCTAATATTTTATCGTGCTAGCAATTCTACAGAAGCGTATTCGCGCCGCCCCTATTTTGTGCGTTCGCGCTCGACGGCGCTTGTGCGCCACGCGCGCGGGAGGTTATATGGAGGCCCTCAAGAGGCGCGGATCGCGTTGGGCTGAAAAATAGACGAATCGAAGATAACGCGTCGTCAACGCTACGCTGAATCGCTGCGATAGTGGAGGCAGGATAGCAGGCTGCGGTTCTACGTTTTGCTGCTAACGGGAGTGTTCTGCGGACGCACACTGTAAGAAGACAAGCGTCCCAGCTGAGAGGCTGTATGTTTGCACTGGTCTAAGCGGGAACGGGCAGTGAACATCTCGCTAATGTTATCTATTATTATAGCGCAAGCAATTAGGCCTACTTACCTCGGAAATCTGTCCGCCGGTCCGTCTGTCTGTCTGTAGCGCGGCGCACGATGCGCTCCATCGGTATGCATGAAGTCCTATGGGGATACATATATAGATATGGTATGGTATGGATATGACGGATATAGATCAACAGCAGCAGCCTATATTTATGTCCACTGCAGGACGAAGGCCTCTCCCTGCGATCGCCAATTACCCCTTTCTTGCGTTAGCTGATTCCAACTTGCGCAAGCGAATTTCCTAACTTCATCACCCTGTATACCTAGTTTTCTGCCGTCGTCGACTGCTCTTCCCTTCCCTTGGTATCCATTCTGTAACTCTAATGGTCCACCGGTTATCCATCCTACGCATTACATGGCCTGTCCAGCTCCATGTTTTCCGCTTAATGTCAACTAGAGTATCGGCTATCCGCGTTTGTTCTCTGATCCACACCGCTCTCTCCCTATCTCGTAACGTTAGGCCTCACATTTTTCGTTCCATTGGTGGTTGTGCAGTCATTAACTTGTTCTTGAGAGTCGTTCTTAACCTCCACGTTTCTGCTCTGTATGTGAACACCGGAATAATGCCGTGATAGTACACTTAATATATATATATATATACATATATATATATTATAGGAAGCCAACAAACATAGACACTGAGGACAACATAGGGGACATTATTTGTACTGACTAATTGAATGAAAGAAATGATAAATTAGTGGAAATTAAAGTGGATGAAAAAACAACTGGCCGCAGGTGGGGAACGCTCCCACGTCTTCGCCTTACGCGTGCGATGCTCTTACCATTGAGCTACCGCGGCGCCGTTTTCCCATCCACTTTCTGAGGTATTTATGTTTTTGCTACTACAATTAACCCTGGGAGTGTTAGCCAGCGCCACTACTCACAAACCTTGGTAGCGGATGTGGAACATCCTTTGTGGCGCAGGCCTCACCAGCACGTGATTTTTTGGGGTGAATGCAACTGGTCAATAAACCCGCATATGCTACCTGAAAGCATCAATGTTGCTTAATGGTAAGTGCATCGCACGCGTAATGCGAAGACGTGCGATCGTTCCCCACCTGCGGCAAATTGTTTTCGCATCCATATTAATTTCCATGCATTTATCATTTCTTTAATTTCATTAGTGAGTACAAATAATTTCCCCTGTGTTGTCCTCGGTGTCTATGTTTGTTGGCTTCCTATGATATGAATAGTAAAATCGGGTCCCTTGGTTCCCTTTCTGCTCCTTCACATATATATATATATATATATATATATATATATATATATATATGGATACGCAATATCTGTCATCTCGCACTAAGTAGTTTATGCAGTAATTCTGTCACTGGGCGCTGAATAACGCCGCCGATTTCTCGCCGGCCTCATCTGATGAACCATTGAGGTGCGATGCCTGCAACTCCACTCCACATCAAGGCATCGTTGTGAGACGCCCTGGTAACTGCCAGGCCGCTGTTCCTTCTGCTTTGCAGGAAGTGCATTGCGTGCTGCGTCGTGGCCACATCCAGCATTCGCGTATAGTTTGAACACCGTCTGAAGAATTCAAGCGAAATCACTGCTATTGCTGTCTGTACTTCGCGCCAACTTCGTTGCACGGTGCATTGGCGCTAAAACTATCGCTTGCTTAGTTTGTCGCGTTACCTCCGAATCAATATTACCACGCTCTAGTTATTGCACAATTGCGCAATTCGCTTCGTGCAAACTTCAAGCACGACCACGCATCAGCTTGCTTTAACGCGGACAAGATTCTAGGCATCCGGTCAATAAATACAAAAAAAAACACCGCATATCCACGGGGTGAATGATGATGAGTGGACGAAGCTCCGGAGGCAATCATCGGTAAACCGTGAATCTTCCGTGTAATTCGTCCAGTCTCGCCGCACTAAATCGAACGATTGACTTCCACCAATGACACGCGCCATATGTGAAGTCATTCCTATTTTATAACAGCGCCTCACATTTATATCCTACAAATTCGACCACGAATTATTTGTCTCATTGTTCACTAGCACTGCGAAAAACTCCCAGCCTGATGCACAGTAACTTTATAATGATTAGAACCAGAACCAACCCTCGAATGAAGTTTATAAACTGGCATATATTGAACCTACTAAATGACTATCCTCTACTACTGAGTCATTAATAAACAATTATCTTCTGTAGCTTTTTTAAGCACTTTTTCGGAAGCATCTTTCTTTCATCACTGTAATTAAGATATATTTTTAATACTTGTTGTTGGATGTTGCCTGTGCTCAATATTCCCATTCGCGGTTTTTATGTGTAAAGAAATGTCTTTCACTATCCTTACAATGCTCGTATGTCTTCGCTAATTCATTCTCTCTGGTACCTGGAATTCGTCTTATTCTCTTGTCATGAACACAGACTTCTTTTCATTCATTACTGTTTGAATTAGTGTGATTTGGCGCTAAGTATTGTGAAACCTAATATGTCATACACGTTTAGTGTACCGACTTCCTGTACTAGTACGTATTTTATAGTAGAAAGTATATTACCTTGTTTGCACTGCATTTGTTTGCCTTGTTTGCATTTGAAATCTGCCGTGAGATTTTGTTCTCTTGCAATACCCCGTTAGTTTTCCCCTGCGCGTGTTCAAATGGCACATAATGCTAAAGCACTTGTCACCTCGGTGACTCATGTCGTCCACTTTCTCGCCAACACCATGACAATCCAATAGTCATGCATTATCAAATAAATGGATTGTCGTTGTCATATATCTAGCCCTGGCATTCAGCGACGAGCGCACTTCGCGAATCTGCTCTGCAAAAGCACGTGCACTTTGCGTAGGCGGTAAAAGTCTGGCCACCATTGACCATCACGAAAACAGGCGAAAAAGCCAAAGAAATCTTTTCGCTTTGAAGAGAACTTGTTGAAGACTTACATACACGTAAGTACTCTGAACAAATGTCCTCAATTCATTGTGGAACGCCGCTGTGTCGCAGGCAGAAGCGAAAGGTGCAGTTTTCTTTACTAAGAAAAGTTAACCACAAATCGAAGGATAACAAGATGTAATACCATTTAAGCATGATTGAATTTGTCAAGAAGCACATTTACTGATCTCGAGGGTAAGTGGTGCCTGGTAGACTAAGTAATAGAAACCTCCCCCGAGTTTGAATATTTCGAATATATTTATTTCGTAAGCTGGCATACGCAAGCGGAACTAACCCAGACTCACTCACAAAATATACGGTATTTTTGCACCTTGGATGGAGCCTCACCAAAATTCTAGTTCACTGAGATTCAAACTCGCGGGTACGTGTGTGTCTGAGTGAGTTTGAGTGAGTTTGACACCTTATGAACTGAACAAAATTTATAGAAGCGAACTATTTCAACTGCGACGCAAGCTTCTATGTACGGCGTGTTGTCTCACTGCAGTTCGGTCTGTAGTGCTCCTCCATATTTTAACAATATCGCCCTGACTTATCGGCAAAGAGCGTCGGCTTCATTTCCAATCTGGCAATGTCTGCCTCTGTAAATGTTTCCGTCTTTAACCTGTAGCCATGATTCTTCTGATTCGTGAGACAGTGCAAGGATTCAATGTGTAATCTTAGTGCAACCTATACAATTAAGTCAAAGTGACACATTTTAACGTGAGAGTCATTTTAGTGATAATTAAACAGCCACACCGCCATGCAGGGGCTCAGTTGTAAAGCCCCAAAATCATTCGCCTACAATTCTAGCAGATGCAAAGTAGAGACACTGACGTTGCCTGCTTGTAAAGACAGTGCCAGCAGCTGTGCTTGGTTAGATAAGCCCCAGCGTAGGTAATAAAGGATTTCAAAGCACGCAGTAACGATGCTGTTTCAATTCTTTATTGTGCATTGTGTTGTGAATTGGTCATGACGGTGACATCGGCTTTGTTTCCTTTTTTCGTTCCATGACATCTCTCAGACGGTGTGGGCCAGGTGGGAAGTCGTGAGATCTCTGCGAAAAAAAATTCACAAAATTGAGTAATGCGCCGGTATAGGGCGCCATTTTGAAGGATATATATATATGTATATATATATATATATATATATATATATATGTAGCAAATTTTTTCTGGACAGGCGTACGCTACGTACCACAACTGGTGCGCCGTTATGCAGCTCTATTGTAGACCATAGGGAAATGGCCTCGGTTCTAGCGCCACATTCGGATAGAAGCGGAGTGCGATAGCGTCGACGTACCGTTAGTGTTTGCACGTTACAGAACAGCATATGGCAGAATCTATGCAAGTGCCCTTCGTTGGCAACAAGGGCTGGTAAGACACAACCAATAATTAATAAAAGTGGCAATCAGGTTTGTTTAAATACGCGTACCGGCTAACACGGCGTGTACAAATGGAAATGAATATTTTAAGTAATCTCCTGGCATCACATTTTGCTGGAAGATCCGCCTACATTGCTCGAGATGTTATACCGAATTTGCCAAGGTATTGGTGGACAAAGCTGATAGGAAAACTATGTGTACTTCTAGTAGGTTATCGCCGCACGTTGGCAGCATTCGATAATAAAGTTGGGAAATAAATTTCGGTGCAAACTGGGACATGTTTCTCGGTACAACAACTTCAGAAGAATTTCAGAGATTGCACTGTTGCACATACAACAATGCAGTCAGCTATTGTGTTGCATGTTTCAAGCTCCGAAAAGTATGACAATAAAATCAAGTATATTAAGCTAGGCATTAAACATTTCTTTTGACCCATCCACTTTTGTAGCGACCCACTACAGGACAAACCGCAAATGATGCTTTACAATATTGCTGGCACATTATTCTCAAGAATGAAACTGTTTTGGGCATATTATTCACTGTAACCTAGTTGCATGCCAGTAGCTATACATATAAGCACTAAGAGCTGTAGAACAGCGTGTAATGCGAATAATATACTAGCCATGCAGGCGATACTTAGAGCAGAGGCTTCGAGGAGTGATTTTCTGGGAGAAGACTCTTGTGCAGCTGTTAGCTGTATGACCGCTCGCACAATACTGCCTCGCGAACTTCCATGGCACAAAATTCAATTACCGTACGCTCGACAAGCACCAAACGAAACCGATAAGCTTAAAAAAAACTAATTATGGAGTAGCGGAGAGAAATCTTCGACTAAGCTTAGAAAAGCTTAGAAAAATCTAGTTGTAAAGACACACAACTACTTCATGAAATGTTTCTTTTTACTTACATTTTTTACCGTAGATAGTGGGGTAGCCGAAACCACCGAGACCATATCCGTAGCTGAGACCGTAGGGGCTGTATCCGTACCCATAAGCAGGGAAACCATATCCGTAATCGTAGCCGTAGGTCGGGATGGTTCCAACGTGTCCCACGGTGCTCAACGGAGCTGTGTACGCCGGTGCAGCCGGAATTCCCAAGGAGTAGCCATAGGGATAGCCGGCGTAGCCGGCGCAGGCACAGGCGGCCAGGGTAAGAAGGACACACGCACGGATCTGTGTAGGTACAGAAGAGGGGCGTGTTCAGAATAAAGGCTTCAACTGGGGCGTTACCAAAAGAAAAACACTGTGGTGGAATAACCAATAATAGTCGCCGGAACGCTACATTTAAGCTGGAGTTGCTCGATGATATCCGAATACTGGCAATCGAGCAAACACTCTGTAGGTTTATTAATAAATCAAAATTTCAATACAATTGTACTGACGTATTCTAGTTAACGCACAAACCCACCACGAACCTACACGAACTCGAGAAATCTGCAATCTTGTTAAGTGCGTTACTTGGAGAACGCAAGACAAAATTGATCTCTTTTGTTACATAGTTACGACACACGTGGCCTGTGTGCCGAATACGACAGCACTCAGTTGGAAAGTTGGAACATGAACGTTTATTGCTTCCGTATGGGAGCGTATATATACGAAAATGAAAGGGAGAAGGGACGGCAAGGGAAACAATAGCAGAAAAAACCGCACGCGCCGCCAGCGCTTGAGAGGCAGTATGATTGTGACTGACGTCACTTTACAACATCTTTAACAAAAGAATAGTCCTCTCTATCTACACATACACATACACACATATACACACAACTGCACAGTTAGCGCTGACACTATATATATATATATATATATATATATATATATATATATATATATATATGGATATAGATATATATTGGGAACGCTAACTGCGCAGTTCATCATCGTCATCATTATTTGTCGGGTTGGTGCTCGTTGGTTGCCTCGCGCTGTGTTAAAATACAAGAGCTCTGCCTTCGTCCCGGGCGTTGTCTTACAATATATATATATATATATATATATATATATATATATATATATATATATACCGGCGGTGGACGGTGGACAGATTGTGGACTGGCACTTGGTGCCTGTCACCACCGAAACAGAATTGTATTGTAACCGCTCTCTTTGAAACAGTTTCCTGGTGGGTACCACTCGTCATAAGAGAACTAAAGATTCTGGCTCATTCAGCTACAGCCATAACCGTCCTAAACAATCGCTTTACTCTAACCAGCCCCACTGTAACGAGGGGCAGCAAGACAGAATGCATTTGTTATTCATAGCACATGTGCTCTCCGGCTTAACGCGGTTCATCTGCAGCACGCTTTTCTGCCAGCGTTCGGCCCTTCACGTGCAAGTATGTGCCAGCGTGTTGCCATAGTGATAATTGTTCCGAAGTGACAAATTGCATTGTTTTGTGTTCTCACTGCACGGTCGAGCTTGAGCACTGCACGTGTAACTCCCCACTCGCAACGCGTGTTATACATATAAAACACTAACGCTTGTAAAATCACGGCAAATGCCAATCCCCCGCCGAAGCGTCAAATAGACTTGCATTTTTTAACTTCACTTTGTCATTGTGAACATGGGAGCGGTTCTTTCTTGAATGGTTGTAATAAAATACGCGAATGTCCATACCGTAATAATACTTTTCCTGTGCGCATTAAAGACAAGGGTCGAAGTTTCCATGATAAGGTAAAGAATCAAATTATTGCTTAAGACGCGCCAACAGAAAAACAGAAGACAGAACATCAGGCGAACGTCAGTCTGTCAAAGAACCCCTGTATGATGAAGATAGACGTACACAGAAAATAAATTAAAAGCGTCCCGTAGTCGTTTTTTAGAGTATATCGTGAATCACGGCCATATGAGAAGATATTAACCGAAGGTCTCCAGACATCTAGCTGTTGCTGAATATACAGGGTGTTTCAGCAAACACTTTCAAAATGTTTTAAAATTACCTGTGGCAGATAGTACAATTCTAGTCGATGAGCGGGTATATAGATCATTTACAAATTCTAGCGGGTGAGACTGTAAAGCATATCCACTTGAAAGGAATTGTGTGGATGACACCATTTACTAGATACGCACCGTGAAACTTGCAGTAGAAATTTACTGTCGGTCCACTTATTTTCTTAACAAAACGTTCTTTTATGAATTGAAGCGCATACGTAACTTGCACGAGAATGAAAGTCTCCACCATGTTCGGGAATTAATTTCTCGAAACTGGTGTCATCCTGAGAATTTTTTCCAAGTGGATGCGCCTTGCGAACTCCCTGGCTTGAATATGTAAATTGCAATGTGTGCCGTAAGATAATTAGTTGAAAACTTAATTATTGGGTATTTAATTCGTTCATTGTGCATTTCAAAATTTTTGTGCAAATAATATCCGCCTCTTCGAGTAGACCAACTCATGTAGTAGAATTGTGCTGGCTGCCACAGGCAATTTAAAAAAAAAAAAGAACATGTTTGAAAGTGTTTGCTGAAACACCCGGTATTATTTTTAGTGGTATTATTATTATGTTTACGGCCATATTATTCATTTTGATAGAAGTACAGTATTTTCTTGCGGACCACAGGTTAATTAGAAAGGATAAAATTCCATCTTATTTAATGAATGTATCATTATTGGGAGGGAAACACCCGCCGTGGTTGCTCAGTGGCTATGGTGTTGGGCTGCTGAGCACGAGATTGCGGGATCGAATCGCGGCCACGGCGGCCGCATTTCGATGGGGGCGAAATGCGAAAACACCCGCGTACTTAGATTTAGGTGCACGTTAAAGAACCCCAGGTGGTCCAAATTTCCGGAGTCCCCCACTACGGCGTGCCTCATAATCAGGACTGGTTTTGGCACGTAAAACCCCATAATTCAATTTTTTTGGGAGGGAAACAGCCTATAATCACAGTGTAAATAAATGTCTGCAGCTATCGACTGCCAATACGAAATCCACCATTTTTTCCTATGAACCATCATTCTACTCCTTCAGTGAGAATCTAGCCGAACATTTTCTTGCAACTCTAAAAATGTGTCAATTTTTATACCTCCTACCACGCATTTCGACACTTGTCGACACTGTCAATAGTCGACACTTCTAGAGTTAGTCCCTTGAAGGCCGTCTTGGTGTCAATGGCACTGAAGGCTTTTTCCGATGACTCTCAAATTCCTTGTTCTAAACGAAAAACGTCATAAAGCTATTCAAGAAGGACATGGCTGTGAGCGGCGCCAACCTCTCATAAGGACATAATGAGGTGATTCGCTTTATTTATTTATTTATTTATTTATTTATTTATTTATTTATTTATTTATTTATTTATTTACACGATACTGCAGACCTCATTGGTCCAAGCAGGATGGGCAAAATTAAAACAGTTGATTGATTCAGGGTATTACAGGCGTTATTCCTCAATATTTGTCAGTATCAATAACAGTCACAAACGAGAGACGGGCGAATGCAGACTTACCATCGTTGGTGGATAGCGTTCACGACTTCAAGTAGTCAAACGTGCTCACTGAACCGACCGAACGTCTTATATATGCGTATTGCAGTCGGTTTCGCAGAGAAACATGGCGAGGAGGTTGTGAGTTTTCGGCCAGCTCAGCCCATCCTGACAGGTTTGGTTGAGTTTTGTTTGGACTTGAATATCTGGTCAGGTGTGGGCTCTACTCTCGTAGACATCTATGCACAAACGAAGCAAGATAAGACTCTTATAGTGCGTTCGAGTCAGCGGCCTCTGACCTTGAAAGGAGAAAGGTGATCAACCTACGCGACACCAGACGATAACTAAATATCACAACATGGCTCCCGAGGGTACTTCGGGTGCGTTGAACGTGTTTAGCTTGGGTGGCTCTTCGTTTGCTTTATTTTGCGCCTTTGGACGGGATGATGCCAGGCAGCTGCTGCAATGTCGGTCTAATTGGAATATGCATTCGTTCATTCGGAGTTCTTGAGTGGCAAGGCCGTGAATCATGAAGTAACATGAAAGTCCCACAGAGACTTATGCACTGTTCAGGCAACACAACTTCGAAGCGTGGATTTAGAGAGTCATATGGCAGTGTTCATGTTGCGCGTAGAACCTTTAGGCTTATGTAATCACTGAAGACCATATTATCCGTCATCGTGCCAGAAGAAATATTGAAAAGAGTTGTACCACAGTTGGATACGATCCTTCACTATTTTGTACAATGCAGACAGATTTCCCGTTGTATTTGATGCAACGAGCAGACCCTTCTAATGAAGGGAACTAAATCCAACGCACATAATTTGCATGTAATGCTATTGAAAGGACGTTGCGCCTCAACAGCATTATTGTCGTTGTACATTTAATTCCATTTTAGACGATAACTTATTTCGAGATCTCCAGTACTTTGATAAACGTGGCGGCGGCTGCTGCTAACTGGTACTAGTCTCGCCGAATAGCCCACATACAGTACAGCACGAGCACAAGGAATCAGCTCATAGAGCCAGCTGTACTGCCGCTAAGAATGGGCAGGTGAGAGGCTTCGTTTCTCATCTAATTACGATGTCAAAGGGACAAAACGGTGCATCATTATCGTCACTTACAACATATACGCTTTCAAGAGCCCCAATTTATTATGAAATCTAAGTTTTCTACGGACTTCCTCCCTCAGTGTCTGGCCCATCTGCTCATAGGATTTCTTCGGTTAATTAATGGCGCAATCGTCCCGGAGACAGTGTAGTAGCGAATTTGTGCGATCCATGACATGCGTAATAAAATGTGGTCCGCTCGCGGTGATGCGATCGAAACTGAGCCTGTCCCGGAGATTGTATAGCCCATGCACGTCCACGCCGGTCACGTAGGTCACGTGGTGGAAGATATCCCTGTGGTACCTGCTTGCCTGGCCGGACGCAATCGCTAGGCTGGAAGACGCATTTTAAGTATTTATTTATTTATTTATTTATTTTAAAGTACCTTACAGGCCTCTATCGGAGGCATTAGGTAAGGGGCTTGGTACGATCAAATGCGAAAGCAAAACAAAAACAATCAGGTTGGACCAAACTGCTTGGAAGAACCAGAGACATTAATAAATATGGCGACAGAAGTATACGCTGAATTTATACATTTCAGGTGAAAACGCTATACAATAACGATAGCTATCTGAAGATGCATTTCAAAATAATAAGAGAACCAAGTTAATATGAAGACCCGCCGCAAGCGGCTCAGTCAGCTAAGGCGTTGCGCTGCTGGGCACCAGATCCCGGGATCGAATCCCGGCCGCGGCAGCCGCATTTCGATGGAGGGGAAATGCAAAAGCGCCGTGTGCTTGCGTTGTAGTGCACGTTAAAGACCACAGGTGGTTAAAATTAATCCGGACCCCTCCACTACGGCGTGCCTCATAATCAGAACTGGATTTGGTACGTAAAACCCCACAAAGACGAAAACCGACAAAGAAAATTTCCAAGCAATGTGTGCATGCCTGTTTCACGTTTAAAACCTGAATGAACTTTGAAGACGCATACAAAGGACCAATAAAGCTACTGATTTATATCATCTCGTTAAGTGCGGGGTTAGTTGCCTCCTAATTTTTCAGTATCAGATTCGCCGACGATGAAACCTAGAAGGTCCTTCCAGAGTGTGTCGCACTTGTGAATTGAAAGTGACAATCGTGACATAGGTGCGCATAAAGCTGAGATGATTGTGTGATCTGCGTGATGTGCAAGAAGGGACGGACAAAGTAAGCGAGTCTGGCACTATTATGGTATTTTTGAAACGAGCACAAAAGAGCGATGTCACCACGGATTCTTAAAGATGGAAGGGAAATAACGCGTGTTATGCCGTTATGCAAGAGCGACAATCATATTTTCGGGAAAAATAATGTGTACCTATTCTTCACAGATTCTGGAAGGCTTATTCGAATATTATGGTAGGGTGTCCGGATAGGAGCGGCTCACTCGAGCTGTGGATGGACAGTTTTTCAACAGCCGGTTTAAGACTGTTCAGTCGGCAGTTGCGTAAGTTATGGCGTAGATATTCTTTGGATTTGGTTAGCCCTAGGACAGACAGTGTTAATGCAAGAAGACAAGGAAAGGTTTGGTGATGAAGAAAATATTAGGCATTTGGAGAGAGAGAAGAAAGGGGAAAGGCACGGAGGTTAGCCAGATCGGAAGGTCCGGTTGCTACCCTACGCTGGGGAGAGAGTAGAGGGAGGCCAAAGTGACAGAAAAGTACAGACAGAGAAAGAAAGGAGCCACAAAAACACCATTACAGTCGATCACCTGTCACCGCGAAAGCACAGTAGCACTTGCGAGCTACTTAAACCTCTGTTCAGGCTACAGCCGCTGGTCCAAGTCTGCTTGCCCTTAAAAACTGCAACAGTGCCCTCGTGCCCTCCGCTACGATGGCTTGTGATGTCGGCATTCTAAAATAAGTTCCACTGTTAGAGATATTTTGTCAAGCGCGCTGTCGCATAACAGGACTACCAACTATATATATATATATATAATATATACATATATATATATAATACATAGAAAGAGATATATTATATATATATGTGTGTGTGTGTTGGGTGTGTGTGTGGGTGTGTGTGTGTGTGTGTGTGGTTGTGGTGTAAGTATACATAGGCAAATTCGGAAATGGATAGCTTACGGCTTAACGACGTAGCTTTACATTTAGTTCAGTTTAAGCAACTTCAGCACGTCTTGCACAGTTAGCTACTCGTTGAAGTGCCGAATTACTGGCGATTTTACAAGTAGGTGGCGACTTACGGGTGACCTACACGTTACGTGTTACGTATGTTACAAGTGTTACTTGTAACTTACGTACATGTCCAAGTTACATACGCGTTGCTACGATGACAAATAAAAGGCTAGTTTAGCGATGGGATAACAACATGAACAGTTGCCGTTGATACTTAGACACAAAATAAATTTCACGCATCATCTGCGTGTTTGCACAGCAATCATTGAAAGTTTTGAAAAAGTTTGGCTCAACGTTTATTCACAAGCGCGTTGCATCGGCTTAATTATTATTTTTCCAAATATGAACATTATATTGCATGGAATGAATGGAAGTTTCAATTAAAATATGTGTGTCATACCTTCCGTTAGCGTCCGTCATGCAAAAATATTATACCAAAACCTGAAATAATTTAGAAGAATAAGCTCTAAACAGGAATAAAAAGAACAAATACAACTTACCAATGTGAAAAGCGAATGGCGGAGGGGTATAATGATGTAATGTGCACTACGCATGAAGTAACGGACAGACATCATTAGCTATAGCTCTATTTACTACAAGTGTTGACTGTTTTAAGTGTTAATATTTTCCCACAAGTGTAGTTGACTGGAGCAAGCTGATGACATCAACAAAATAGTAACGCAGGATTCGTAGTCGATTTCGAAACATATTTTCAGTTAAAGGAAAGTAATAATTGCTTTGAACGAGCTTGGTGTCTTTCATTCTTCCCTTATTTCTTTTTTATACAGTATTTGATCTACTTTCATCGCAGGTTTTTCTTCAATATTTGTATACATTGTGTGTACTTCAAATTATAGAACGGCGGGCCTCTCATGTCGTTCATGGTAACAAGTTTTATATTATAGTATTCCCTATTTTCATCACTACACATTTGTGCAGTTAGTAGGAGCTACGTGCTAAGAACTAGTATATGATCGCAGGTTTAGCACTAAATAGTAAATAAATAAACAAAGACAGTGGGTTTCCATTGTTGAGTGCAATATGAGCCTGATCGGGTCTGTGCCCACGTCACTTCGTCGATTTTAGATGCAAGCTTAATAGAAGAGTTAGCTTTTATTTCCGTAAAAATCAATTTTCAAATAAAATCAAGCGTTAGTACCACGTGTGTCAACGCCAAATTCTACCTCACATATGCCTTCACCAAATCTTGCTGTAGCGGTGATGTACATTTAAAGCATACGTTCCACCATTGTAACTAGAGCCATATGCACCATTATATAGCGCGTAGTCTTTGCCAGCACGCTTTCTAAATAAAATTCTGCCTTTCGTGTACTTAAGCGCAAAACAAACATGAAGTCTGACGCGGCTAGTA
>NC_051156.1:144218274-144283122 GCF_013339745.2 Dermacentor silvarum
GTGTGTGTCCCGAGGGAGTTGATTGAGTTTGACACCTTATGAACTGAACAAAATTATAGAAGCGAACTATTGGTAACTGCGACGCAAGCTTCTATGTACGCTTGTTGTCTCACTGCAGTTCGGTCTGTGTGCTCCTCCATATTTTAACAATATCGCCCTGACTTATCGGCAAAGAGCGTCGGCTACATTTCCCATCTGGCAATGTGTGCCTCTGTAAATGTTTCCGTCTTTAACCTGTAGCCATGATTCTTCTGATTCGTGAGACATGCAAGGATTCAATGTGTACGTATCTAAGTGCAACCTATAAATTAAGTCAAAGTGACACATTTGAACGTGAGAGTCATTTTAGTGATAATTAAACGCCACACCGCCATGCAGGGGCTCAGTTGTAAAGCCCCAAATCATTCGCCTACAATTCAGCAGATGCAAAGTAGAGACACTGACGTTGCCTGCTTGTAAAGACAGTGCCAGCAGCTGTGCTTGGTTAGATAAGCCCCAGCGTAGTATAAAGGATTTCAAAGCACGCAGTAACGATGCTGTTTCATTCTTTATTGTGCATTGTGTTGTGAATTGGTCATGACGGTGACATCGGCTTTGTTTCCTTTTTCGTTCCATGACATCTCTCAGATGGTGTGGGCCAGGTGAAGTCGTGAGATCTCTGCGAAAAAAATTCACAAAATTGAGTAATGCGCCGGTATAGGGCGCCATTTTGAAGGATATATATATATATAATATATAATATATATATATATGTAGCAAATTTTTCTGGACAGGCGTACGCTACGTACCACAACTGTGCGCCATTATGCGCTCTATTGTAACCATAGAGAAATGGCCTCGGTTCTAGCGCCACATTCGATAGAAGCGGAGTGCGGTAGCGTCGATGTACTGTTAGTTTTTGCACGTTACAGAACAGCATATGGCGGAATCTATGCAAGTGCCCTTCTTTGGCAACAAGGGCTATAAGACCCACCAATAATTCATAAAAGTGGCAATCAGGTTCGTTTAAAATACGCGTACCTGCTAACACGGCGTGTACAAATGGGAATGAATAGTTTAATTAATCTCCTGGCATCACATTTTGCTGAAAGATCCGCCTACATTGCTCGAGATGTTATACCAAATTTGCCAAGGTATTGGTGACAAAGCTGATAGGAAAACTATGTGTACTTCTAGTAGGTTATCGCCGCACGTTGGCAGCATTGGATAATAAAGTTGGGAAATAAATTTCGGTGCAAACTGGGACATGTTTCTCGGTAGAACACTTCATAAGAACTTCAGAGATTGCACTGTTGCAAATACAACAATGCAGTTAGCTATTGTGTTGCATATTTCAAGCTCCGAAAGGTATGACATAAATTCAGTATATTAAGCTAGGCATTAAACATTTCTTTTGACCCATCCATTTTTGTAGCGACCCACTACAGGACAAACCGCAAATGGTGCTTTACAATATTGCTGGCACATTATTCCCAAGAATTAAACTGTTTTGGGCATATTATTCACTGTAACCTAGTTGCATGCCAGAAGCTATACAATTAGCCCTAGGAGCTGTAGAATAGCGTGTAATGCGAAAATATACTAGCCATACAGGCGATATTTAGAACAGAGGTTCGAGGAGTGATTTTCTGGGAGATAACTCTTGTGCAGCTGTTAGCTGTATAACCCCTCGCACAATACTGCCTCGCGAATTTCCATGGCACAAAATTCTATTACCGTACGCTCTACAAGCACCAAACGAAACCGATAAGCTTCAAAAAAACTAATGCTGGAGTAGCGGAGAGAAGTTTTCGTCTAAGCTTAGAAAAAGCTAGTAGTAAAGCCAGACAACTACTTCATGAAATGTTTTTTTACTTACATTTTTTACCGTAGATAGTGGGGTAGCCGAAACCACCGAGACCATATCCGTAGCTGAGACCGTAGGGGCTGTATCCGTACCCATAAGCAGGGAAACCATATGCGTAATTGTATCCGTAGGTCGGGATGGTTCCAACGTGTCCCACGGTGCTCAACGGAGCTGTGTACGCCGGTGCAGCCGGAATTCCCAAGGAGTAGCCATAGGGATAGCCGGCGTAGCCGGCGCAGGCACAGGCGGCCAGGGTAAGAAGAACACACGCACGGATCTGTGTAGGTCCAGAAGAGGGGCGTGTTCAGAATAAAGGTTTCAACTGGGGCACTACCAAATGAAAGACACTGTGGTGGAATAACCAATAATAGCCGCCGGAACGCTACATTTTAGCTGGAGTTGCTCGATGATATCCGAATACTGGCAATCGAGCAAACAGTCTGTAGGTTTGTTAATAAATATAACTTTCAATATAATTGTACTGATGTATTCTAGTTAACGTACAAACCCGCCACGAACCTACACGAACTCGAGAAATCTGCAATCTTGTTAAGTGCGTTACTTGGAGAACGCAAGACAAAATTGATCTCTTTTGTTACATAGTTACGACACACGTGGCGTGTGTGCCGAATACGACAGCACTCAGTTGGAAAGTTGGAACATGAACGTTTATTGCTTCCGTCTGGGAGCGTATGGATACGAAAATGAAAGGGGGAAGGGAGGGCAAGGGAAACGATAGCAGAAGAAACCGCACGCGCCGCCAGCGCTTGCGAGGCAGTATGATTGTGACTGACGTCCCTTTACAACATCTTTAACAAAGGAATAGTCCTCTCTATCTACACATACACATACACACATATATACACAACTGCACAGTTAGTGCTCACAATATATATATATATATATATATATATACATTCGGAGCACTAACTGTGTAGTTCATCATCGTCATCATTATTAGTCGGGTTGGTGCTCGTTGGTTGTCTCGCGCTGTGTTACATACAAGAGCTCTGCCTTCGTCCCGGGCGTTGTCTTACAATATATATATATATATATATATATATATATATATATATATATATATACCGGTGGTGGACGTTGGACAGATTGTGGACTGGCACTTGGTGCCTGTCACCACCGAAACAGATTGTATTGTAACCGCTCTCTTTGAAACAGTTTCCTGGTGGGTACCACTCATCATAAGAGAACTAAAGATTCTGGCTCATTCAGCTACAGCCACAACCGTCCTTAATAATCGCTTTACTCTAACCAACCCCGCTGTAAAGAGGGGTAGCAAGACAGAATGCATTTGTTATTCATAGCACATGTGCTCTCCGGCTTAACGCTGTTCATCTGCAGCACGCTTTTCTGCCAGCGTTCGGCCCTTCACGTGCAAGTATATGCCCCGCGTGTTGCCATAGTGATAATTGTTGCGAAGCGACAAATTGCATTGTTTTGTGTTCTCACTGCACCGTCGAGCTTGAGCACTGCACGTGTAACTCTCCACCCGCAACGCGTGTTATACAAATAAAACACCGACGCTTGTAAAATCACGGCAAATGCCAATCCCCCGCCGAAGCGTCACATAGACTTGCATTTTTTAACTTCACTTTGTTATTGTGAACATGGGAGCGGTTCTTTGTTGAATGGTTGTTATAAAATACGTGAGTTTCCATACCGTAATAATACTTTTCCTGTTCGCATTAAAGACAAGGGTCGAAGTTTCCAGGGTAAGGTAAAGAACCAAATTATTGCTTAAGACGCGCCAACAGAATAGCAGAACACAGAACATCAGGGGAACGTCAGTCTGTCAAAACACCCCTGTATGATGAAGATAGACGCACACAGAAAATAAATAAAAGCGTTCCGTAATCGTTTTTTAGAGTATATCGTGAATCACGGCCATAGGAGAAAATATTAACCGAAGGTCTCCAGACATCTAGCTGTTGCTGAATATACAGGTTGCTTCAGCAAACACTTTCAAAATGTTTTAAAATTACCTGTGGCAGATAGTACAATTCTAGTGGATAAGCGGGTATATAGATCATTTACAAATTCTAGCGGGTGAGACTGTAAATCATATCCACTTGAAAGGAATTGTGTGGATGACACCATTTACTAGATACGCACCGTCAAAATTGCAGTAGAAATTTACTGTCATTCCACTTATTTTCTTAGCAAAACGTTGTTTTATGAATTGAAGCGCCTACGTAACTGGCACACCAATGAAAGTCTCCACCATGTTCCGGAATTAATATCTCGAAATTGGTGTCATCCTGAGAAATTTTCCAAGTGGATGCGCCTTGCGAACTCCCTGGTTTGAATTTGTAAATTGCAATATGTGCCATAACATAATTAGTTGAAAAATTAATTAGTGGGTATTTTTAATTAGTTCATTGTGCATTTCAATATTTTTATGCAAATAATACCCGCCTCTTTGAGTAGACCAACTCATGTAGTAAAATTGTGCTGGCCGCCCCAGGCAATTTAAAAAAAAAACATGTTTGGAAGTGTTTGCTGAAACACCCGGTATTATTTTTAGCGGTATTATTATTATGTTCACGGCCATATTATTGATTTTCATAAAAGTACAGCATTTTCTTGCAGACCACACGTTAATTCGAAAGGATATAATCCCATCTTATTTAATAAATGTATCATTATTGGGAGGGAATCAGCCTATAATCACAGTGTAAAAAATGTCTGCAGCTATCGACTGCCAATGCGAAATCCGCCATTTTTTCTTGCAACTTTAAAAATGTGTCAATTTTTATACCTCCTACCACGCATTTCGACAATTGTCGACACTGTCAATAGTCGACACTTCTAGAGTTGCACTGAAGGCTTTTTCCGATGACTCTCAAATTCCTTGTTCTAAACAAAAAACGTCATAAAGCTATTCAAGAAGGACATGGCTGTGAGCGGCGCCAACCTCTCATATGGACATAATGAGGTGATTCGCTTTATTTATTTATTTATTTATTTATTTATTTATTTATATACACGACACTGCAGACCTCATTGGTCCAAGCAGGATGGGCAAAAATAAAACAGTTCATTGATTCTGGGTATTGCAGGCGTTATTCCTCACTATTTGTCATATCAATAACAGGCACAAACGAGAGACGGGCGAATGCAGACTTACCATCGTTGGTGGATAGCGTTCACGACTTCAAGTAGTCAAACGTGCTCACTGAACCGACCGAACGTCTTATATATGCGCATTGCAGTCGGTTTCGCCGAGAAACATGGCGAGGAGGTTGTGAGTTTTCGGCCAGCTCAGCCCATCCTGACAGGTTTGGTTGAGTTTTGTTTGGAGTTGAATATCTGGTCAGGTATGGGCTCTACTCTCGTAGACATCTCTGCACAAACGAAGCAAGATAAGACTCTTATAGTGCGTTCGAGTCAGCGGCCTCTGACCTTGAAAGGAGAAAGGTGATCAACCTACGCGACACCAGACGATAACTAAATATCACAACATGGCTCCCGAGGGTACTTCGGGTGCGTTAAACGTGTTTAGCTTGGGTGGCTCTTCGTTTGCTTTATTTTGCGCCTATGGACGGGATGATGCCAGACAGCTGCTGCAATGTTCGTCTAATTGGAATATGCATTCGTTCATTCGGAGTTCTTGAGTGGCAAGGCCGTGAATCATGAAGTAACATGAAAGTCCCACAGAGACTTATGCACTGTTCAAGCAACACAACTTCGAAGCGTGGATTTAGAGAGTCATATGGCAGTGTTCATCTTGCGCGTAGAACCTTTAGGCTTATGTAATCACTGAAGACCATATTATACGTCATCGTGCCAGAAGAAATATTGAAAAGAGTTGTACCACAGTAGGATACGATCCTTCATTAATATGCACAAATGCAGACAGATTTCCCGTTGTATTTGATGCAACGAGCAGCACCTTCTAATGAAGGGAAGTAAATCCAACGCACATAATTTGCATGTAACGCTATTGAAAGGACGTTGCGCCTGCAACAGCATTATTGTCGTTGTACATTTAATTCCATTTTTAGACGATAACTTTATTTCGAGATCTCCAGTACTTTGATAAACGTGGCGGCGGCTGCTGCTAACTGGTACTGTCTCGCCGAATAGCCCACATACAGTACAACACGAGCACAAGGAATCAGCTCATAGAGCCAGCTGTACTGCCGCTAAGAATGGGCAGGTGAGAGGCTTCGTTTCTTATCTAATTACGATGGCAAAGTACAAACGGTGCATCATTATCGTCCCTCTAACACATATACGCTTTCAAGAGCCCAATTTATTTATGAAATCTAAGTTTTCTACGACTTCCTCCTCAGTGTCTGGGCCATCTGCTCATAGGATTTCTCGGTTAATGAAATGGCGCAATCGTCCCGGAGACAGTGTAGTAGCGAATTTGTGCGATCCATGACATGGCGTAATAAAATCTGGTCCGATCGCGGTGATGCGCTCGAAACTGAGCCTGTCCCGGAGACTGTATAGCCCATGCACGTCCACGCCGGTCACGTAGGTCACGTGGTGGAAGATATCCCTGTGTTACCTGCTTGCCTGGCCGGCACGCAATCGCTAGGCTGGAAGACGCATTTTAAGTATTTATTTATTTATTTATTTATTTATTTAAAGTACCTTACAGGCCTCTATCGGAGGCATTAGGTAAGGGGCTTGGTACGATCAAATGCGAAAGCAAAACAAAAACAATCAGGTTTGGACCAAACTGCTTGGAAGAACAGAGACATTAATAAATATGGCGACAGAAGTATACGCTGAATTTATACATTTCAGGTGAAAACGCTATACAATAAACGATAGCTATCTGAAGATGCATTTCAAAATAATAAGAGAACCAAGTTAATATGAAGACCCGCCGCAAGCGGCTCAGTCAGCTAAGGCGTTGCGCTGCTGGGCACCAGATCCCGGGATCGAATCCCGGCCGCGGCAGCCGCATTTCGATGGAGGGGAAATGCAAAAGCGCCCGTGTGCTTGCGTTGTAGTGCACGTTAAAGACCACAGGTGGTTAAAATTAATCCGGACCCCTCCACTACGGCGTGCCTCATAATCAGAACTGGATTTGGTACGTAAAACCCCACAAAGACGAAAACCGACAAAGAAAATTTCCAAGCAATGTGTGCATGCCTGTTTCACGTTTAAAAACCTGAATGAACTTTGAAGACGCATACAAAGGACCAATAAAAGCTACTGATTTATATCATCTCGTTAAGTGCGGGGTTAGTTGCCTCCTAATTTTTCAGTATCAGATTCGCCGACGATGAAACCTAGAAGGTCATTCCAGAGTGTGTAGCACTTGTGAATTGAAAGTGACAATCCTGACATAGGTGCGCATAAAGCTGAGATAATTGTGTGATCTGCGTGATGTGCAAGAAGGGACGGACAAAGTAGCGAGTCTGGCACTATTATGGTATTTTTGAAACAAGCACAAAAGAGCGATGTCACCACGGATTCTTAAGGATAGAAGGGAAATAACGCGTGTTATGCAGTTATGCAAGAGCGACAATCATATTTTCGGGAAAAATAATGTGTACCTATTCTTCACAGATTCTGGAAGGCTTATTCGAATATTATGGTAGGGTGTCCGGATAGGAGCGGCTCACTCGAGCTGTGGATGGACAGGTTTTTCAACAGCCGGTTTAAGAATGTTAGTCGGGCAGTTGCGTAAGTTATGGCGTAGATATTCTTTGGATTTGGTAGCCCTAGGCCAGACAGTGTTAATGCAAGAAGACAAGGAAAGGTTTGGTGATGAAGAAAATATTAGGCATTTGCGAGAGAGAGAAGAAAGGGGAAAGGCACGGAGGTTAGCCAGATCGGAAGGTCCGGTTTGCTACCCTACGCTGGGGAGAGAGTAGAGGGGAGGCAAAGTGACAGAAAAGTACAGACAGAGAAAGAAAGGAGCACAAACACACAATTACAGTCGATCACTGTCACCGCGAAGCACAGTAGCACTTGCGGAGCTATAAACCTCTGTTCAGGCTACAGCCGCTTGTCCAAGTCTGTTGCCCTTAAAAACTGCAACAGTGCCCTCGTTGCCCTCCGCTACGATGGCTTGTGATGTCGTCATTCTAAAATAAGTTCCACTGTTAGAGATATTTTGTCAAAGCGCGCTGTCGCATAACAGGACTACCAATATATATATATATATATATATATATATATATATATATATATATATACATAGAAAGATATACTATATATATATTATATATCTATATATATGTGTGTGTGTGTGTGTGTGTGTGTGTGTGTGTGTGTGTGTGTGTGTAAGTATGCATAGGCAAATTCGGAAATGGATAGCTTACGGCTTAACGACGTAGCTTTACATTTGGTTCAGTTAAGCAACTTCAGCCACGTCTTGCACCAGTTAGCTACTCGTTGAAGTGCCGAATTACTGGCGATTTACAAGTTAGGTGGGCGACTTACGGGTGACCTACACGTTACGTGTTACGTATGTTACAAGTGTTACTTGTAACTTACGTACATGTCAAGTTACATACGCGTTGCTACGATGACAAATAAAAGGCTAGTTTAGCGATGGGATAACAACATGAACAGTTGCCGTTGATACTTAGACACAAAATAAATTTTCACGCATCATCTGCGTGTTTGCACAGCAAATCATTGAAATGTTTTGAAAAAGTTTGGCTTAACGTTTATTTCACCAAGCGCGTTGCATCGGCTTAATTATTATTTTTCCAAATATGAACATTATATTGCATGGAATGAATGGAAGTCTTCAATTAAAATTATGTGTGTCATACCTTCCGTTACTGCGTCCGTCATGCAAAAATATTATACCCTAAACCTGAAATAATTTAGAAGACTAAAGCTCTACAACAGGAATAAAAAGAACAAATACAACTTACCAATGTGAAACAGCGAATGGCGGAGGGTATAAATGATGTTAATGTGCACTACGCATGAAGTAACGGACAGACATTCATTAGCTATAGCTCTATTTACTACAAGTGTTGACTGTTTTAAGTGTTAATATTTTCCCACAAGTGTAGTTGACTGGAGCAAGCTGACTGACATCAACAAAATAGTAACGCAGGATTCGTAGTCGATTTTCGAAACATATTTTCAGTTAAAGAAAGTAATAATTGCCTTTGAACGAGCTTGTGTCTTTTCATTTCTTCCCTTTATTTCTTTTTTTATACATTATTTGATCTACTTTCATCGCAGTGTTTTTTCTTCAATATTTTTTATACATTGTGTGTACTTCAAATTATAGAAACTGCGGGGCCTCTCATGTCGTTCATGGTAACAAGTTTTATATTATATGTATTTCCCCTATTTTCATCACTACACATTTTGTGCAGTTAGATAGGAGCTACGCTGCTAAGAACTAGTATATGATCGCAGGTTTAGCACTAAATAGTAAATAAATAAACAAAGACAGTGGGTTTCCATTGTTGAGTGCAATATTGAGCCTGATTCGGGTCTGTGCCCACGTCACTTTCGTCGATTTTAGATGCAAGCTTAATAGAAGAGTTAGCTTTTATTTTCCTTAAAAATCAATTTTCAAATCAAATCAAGCGTAGTACCACGTGTGTCAACGCCAAATTCTACCTTCACATATGCCTTCACCAAATCTTGCTGTAGCGGTGATGTACATTTAAAGCATACGTTCACCCCATTGTAACTAGAGCCATATGCACAATTATATAGCGAGTAGTCTTTGCCAGCACGCTTTCTAAATAAAATTCTGCCTTTTGCGTGCTTAAGCGCAAAACAAACCTGAAGTCTGACGCGGCTAGTAACAACGCTCACACCATCTGTGTTTTGTAGCGAGTCTTGGAGCGTGGTAAGCCCCAATTCTTTGTCGCGTTCTTTCTTTTCTTTTCATTTGTTTAGTGTCATATCAACGTCCTTCGATTCTGCACAGTCTTACGCTCTCTAAAATTGAGACTCGGTGTTCTCTGCTTAACCTAAAAGAAATGTGCGCGATTAATTTTTTTTTTACGTAGGAACCCGTCTTTAACCAAGAAGGGGTAAGTGAAAATAAATTTACGAAGAGCTGGACAGGGATGAGCGCGCAGCTGCTCGAATATGCATGCGCTCCAATACAGGAGCCTGGGGAGGTCAAGGCCACGCGTCAAGCTGTCGTGCAAGTAGGTTCCTCGTTTTTTATTTCAGTCCGGTTTGCCTTTGGCGGTCGCGGAAAACGAAACGCGGGGAGCTTTGGTACGCGGAGGAGTCGCGAGAGGTCTGGCCCGGGCCTTTGCACTCTTAGCTTGTGGCCAATACACTGGATGAAGTATATTTTCAAGTTTACCGCACTGTTAAGAATCACCTTTGGTGTCCGTGAGTTGGATTATTCGAAGAGGGGGATATTACTAGTAGGATATATATATATATATATATATATATATAATATATTATTATATATATACATGATCTGGCGGCGAGAAAGGCACACTGGTTCCGTTGGTATAGCATAAAAGAATAAACACGATTTACGTCGAAACACGTTGTTTTTACAACGAAGCTGCATATGGCTACCTCGGCAAATTTTCTGCGTCCGGTGTGTACACAGTCGTGTCGACGAAGGAAAATTTGCGCCTTCAGAGCTACTGTAATTTTGAGTTTCCGCGTAACAGAATTATGTGTTCTCGTATGTTCAAATTGCAATCCGATGCTATCATGTCTGCAGGTTGTGTGGCAGTCATACTTTACAAATTTTGTGGCGCACTTAAGTCTCAGAAGTTGAATTAGTTCATTAACGCACTTGCGCCAGGCCTGGAGGGTCTACTATAATGAGGATACGTACTGCACTCCTGCACACCTGCGTGTGCGTGTGAGGAACGTGTGCACACGATGTATCTCTCCTTGATGAGTGGGCACTCTGTCCGTTGCATCGGTCGCGCAGAGTGTGCTGCGACCGTAGTGGAAATCAGGGCACGACTTTTAAAACATTACAGGGACGTTCACTTCATGAACGTGGGTTACGCACAAGCGTATGTACGCCGTGAACGCACCAACGGAAAGGGCGCTAACGCGGTCGTGGACTCTACATAGATCTCGATGGTGTGACGCCTGGTGGTGGTGGTACTTGTGTAACGTCGGCAGCAGCTTGGCTGTACGTCAAATTTGACAGGGTGGAATGGAGGCGGAATGTTTTTCTCGATACTTTGCGTGTTGCTGAAATCGCGTTCAACCGGTTTATCGCTTTCTTCACTTATACGCTAAAGTCTGACTCGGGCTTGGTGCTGGCGATGCTGCCATGGCTCTTGTTTGTCCGCGTCGATTTGTTTAGTTGTTTATTGTTCATTTTTTATACTTCATTTAGTGCGGTGCCGTGAAGGGAGTTATAGTACAAGCAGAAATCACCGTTGTTTCTAATTCATAGCTGTATAACAAAAGGCACATTTATTGAGAAGAAACTACAAACAAGAACGACATGACAAAATATAACTAACGAGCAGGGAAAAAGAAGAAAGGTCATATTGCAAGTAACATTCATTTCAGTGTGTACTTTTGCTTTAAAGAGCGTGGCACCTGCTTTAAAGAGAGCGGTGATGCAGTGGGCAATCTATGATTCAAGGAAACTGTTCATTTTCTTTTGTCTGCTATACTTCATGGCTCCGGCCCAAAGAGCTTGGTTGAGTGGACCGTGGTTAAATATTCAGGTATGCGGCAGTGGATGCATGTTTTGATCCACTAGTGACTGAAGAAAAATGTCACATATCAATAACATTATTCATCTCATTGACTCAAATCCTTGCTTTAGTTTGCCGAGATACCATTCTTTACAATGTCATAGATATTGTTACTTTACTCAAAACTGTAGAAAACTGACACACCAGGTAAGGGTCACTACATTCGTTTACACTAAACCACGCAAAAATGAAAAGAAAAACAACGGGTGTTATTATGCCGGTTCAATTACCCATTGTGGCCATGATTCATTATGTCAGACATAAGAGGAAGGTGTAGCTCAGGATCTCCCATTTGAATAGAAAGCAACGAATAATTTATTTTCTCAACAACCGTTGCACCAGTTTTGATGAAATTTTTTCAGACACAAAAGAAAAAAATATATATCTAGCAACACTATGAAGCGTATTTTCAAATTGTTTCCTGAATTTCTTTTATTGCAAAAAGTTGAGATATTCTTGTATCAAGTTAACAACTCTAACTCAGTAGCAAAACTCGATTTCACAGTTCTGTAGACCACAGCTAATCATAAATGTAGAGTGGAACAACTGATAGGTTCGTTATACAATGGTCAGATGTATACGACTAGTTTGAGAGTAAGACGTTTGCAAAACCTTCTTAAACAGTGTTGCAATTTTACGTAAGCTGTAAATTGAGGTCACATTTCTCCGCTTCAGATTCTCTAGTAGATGCAGTCTTCAGAACAGTAGTATATGTTCTTGGTGCATAGTTACTTAATGTTAAACTTCGTGCCCACTTTTTAATATACGAATTTTTCGTAAAACTTTGGCCTATGTTTTGATGTGCTCAATTAAACTTCAGCGTTCTATATTTGCTAGAATTCGACTTTCTCAATAGCTAAAATGTCATTCAAATCAGTCCAGCAGTTACCTCATCAAAGCATTTGCGGGTTTTAGATCTATTTCAACAAGAAAAGTGGATTTGGCCCCAATCCCTATAGTTTCTTAAGGCTTTGTGTATATAAACTGTTTGCGGTCCTCGTGGCGGTGTTTGGCCGGGCGCCTAATTGTGACCTCATTGTGAACAAAGCGCAGATAAATAAGGTTGTGATGCGAAGAAAGGAGAATGTAATGTCTTTGTTTAGAAGTGTATCTTCATCACATTTCTAAGTGTGCTGGAGAAGTCTGGTCTCGAAGAGTAGTCAGTTGATAAACTAGACACGATTTTGACATGAACCTCGTATTGTAGATTTTAGTGTCTGCATTCATTTATTGAAATAATATGTTTTTATATAGCCGTCACTGAGGATTACTGAAGTGTATATAAGGCTATCACTGAAATTTTAAGTAATGTGCCATCTCCAGCAACTGGATATCCGTTGGAATGTTTATATTGGAGCAGTTGTGAGTTTCTCAACATGCCTACCAAAATTATTGAAATGAAGATGGCGTCACAATGACGTCAGTACGAGCTCTACCCTGTTTGATTTAGAGTACTACATTTCTAGCTATGTTCAATTGTAGTAATGAGTGTTAACTTCCAAAATTTTCCCTTTTGTTGAGACCAGCATGCTGACATTCGCGAAGACCATACTATGCCCTACGCATGACTTGAGTTGTGCTGTCTTCATGAGCTTTATTAATGTATGTCACTAGACCAATCCTGCTTCGGAAGTGCAAGCACATTTTGTAGTCGCTTTGCGGCAGTTATAATGACAGTGCGTCTTGGTAAATGCCATGCCCTAATAGCTCTACAATATAACTAGTTCCTTGCGCCCTTTCTAGAAATTAGAATATTGAGCACATTTTGTCTTATCCACGTTACTGCTTCTTCGGGCACCTCATGAAAACAGCATATAATTGGGCCGAATACAATATAACTGACAATATTCTAGGGATATTTCTTTTTACTCCGTTTCATTTCCCCCACATCATATTCTAATTCATTCCAAACACTGCGTGTTAGGTGAATTGTAACCAGCAAATGAAAACAATCTATATTTGAAGAAGACGAAGAAAAAAACGGCATATAGCTGCCGGAAATGTCAGCGTCAAAAGGCAGGCTGGCTTCCAGAAAACGAACTCTGCAGTAGACTTCCTATTTGCAATACTACAAGCATTATTCATGAGTGGGTGGCTCCCGAGGCGAACGAGCAACTTCTATGCAGCCAACTTGTTTCTACCAAGCCGCTGCCAGAAACAGGTGGCAGATACATTATGCAGACGCTCTATTTGCAACTCGGTACCTCAGCTATGTGCCTTCTCCGGAAGCTTTGACGCGCGTGCGCGGAATGTTGTTGAATACGAGCCAACGTTTCCTGCGAAAAGGAGAGATTATAACAACCCAGGTATGACGTGAATCTCGGATTCAAGATATATATAGTTCCCTGGCAAAAGATTCTCACCCCTTGACCTCGGAACGGTTACAGAAATAACCTTGCTTCTGAACAGACATGAACATTTTGCCATGTATTTCTTTTTACGTGCGCACGAAACAGATATAGTTATTTGTGCTACAAAGTTTCAAATATCATCCCACAATCTTTGAAAAGAATCTTCGGGTAATGCGTGCCAAAACCACGATTTGATTATGAGGCAAGCCGTAGGCGGGGACTCCGGACAAATTTTGGCCACCAGGGGCACTTTAACGTGCCCCCAATGCAAAGGACAAGGGAGTTTTTGCATTTCGTCGACATCGAAATGCGGTCGCCACAGCCTCGTATTAAGCTATCTTTCAGCCTTCGTGAAAAGAATTGTTCGACTAATGCCACCACTTTCTGGGGTTGAATGAAAACAGACGTGTAATTCTAACAAGTGCATATAAGCAAACTTCATAAAGTTTATGCATCTACCGAGTCTACAGTTTACTCCACTGGTGAAACGGCTCAAGTCGTTTTAACGCAACTTAATTAGAAGATTGGGACTCAGAATAACGATAAGTATGCTTTTTCTTTTGCAATCTGAAATTTAACAGGTAGACTGGTCTATTTTTGAGATGGCGATAATCTTCAGTTCAGCATGTTTGTGGCATCTAATTACGTTTGATTTATTACACTCTCACGGAAGATGTGTCCCATCGTCCGTGGGAGTGAGTCTCCCCGCACGAAATATTTGAGGAGGCCACGTGCAAGTATCAAGCACGCAAAGCCAATGTCCACCGGCAGTAGCATGACATGAATGATGTGGTACGCTGCATAGCGGGACAACAAAATAGCAATATTCGGCAATACAAAATTTTCTTTACGAAGTGCGTGATATACAGTGGGCTTAAATTCGTAAACACCTTAGTACTATGTTAGACAACTTTCTTCAAGAATTGACACAGTAATTTTGTTCTTTTAAATAATATCGAGAGATTTTAACAAAGTAAAAATTTGACTACGTACAATTCAGCGCCAATATATCCTACACTGTAAAAGGTGTCCGTTCTTTTCGCATATGCTTGTTTTCTGTAAAGATTACGACACTGTGCCTGCACTGAGAGAAAACGGCAAGATCCCGTTTCTGAAGTCTCGAGCGTAAGCAATGTCTGAAAAGGGAGATAGAAAGGATGGAGCAAAAGGCTGAGAGTGCAATGCCTCAAAAATATCATGGAACTCATACGACCTGGGTGTGGACTTTTTCCGACACTTGCTACGAGAACCTTCAACTCTGCTGTATGAGATACTCCATTAAACATTCTACAGTGTCTTCTCTTGTGTGAAAAAGTGAGCGACCGAGTGCGCAAGTGGTGGTGGCAATATATTTCTTTTGTTTCACCAATTGTCTGGCGGAGGGACCTAGGATTGTGTCTTCTACGTCTGCCGAGCAGCTACAGATGTGTGAGTTTGATGATAGTTTGACTGTTACGCTTGCTTAAATAAATCTGAGCGCTAGTTAAAGTAAAAGCAATACTTTGCATTTGCAGTAGAACACACGTGCTTGTTGCGATGGGCGTTGGTGAGGGTGCCTCACGGATATCGTGGGCCGTGAGGGAGGCGCTCTGTGGCTACCATTCTGTTATTGATTGTTGTAGTTTATTAGTTCTTTTTTTTCATTTTTCAGTGCTGGTAAAGTGCACCAACATGTGTCCTTGCTCCTTTTCTTCTGTGCGTAGCTCAGGGCATGCATCCATTATTTCTTGTGCCATGAGGGGGAACATCATGGGAACTTGTTTCAAGCACTTGCCACTTGTAGGATATGCTCGTCAGTACGATAACGGGAGCAGCTCTACAAAAACTATTGTGCACTTCTGCTTCCGGCTCTCGCGAAATTGTGGTTTGGGCTGCATTGATGTGTGATATTTTTCGCATTCACAACAACGAACTTGACAGGTGGAGTTGTTTAGACTTGCACATATATGATCGAGTTTGTGGAACAACGATAAAGCGCCATTGCTATTGACACTTTTCGCACTTGAAGAGAATTTCCAATTCAGTTTGTCATATCAGAATTTACTTCACTGTATCAACAGACAGTCAACTAGGTCCCCCACTGTAGCTTAACGAAGAGTTCAGCCTAGGTGCATTCAGCATACCTGCAGAGGTCACTGCATTCTTGACAGCATCAGCTGTCTGTTTTTTATCCATGAAGCGTGGTGCCTTTCATTCGCACTCTTCTCTTTCACCGGGATTGCTATGTAAGACCTGGAAGTTTGTCATATTGCAGCCTATTTCCCAAATTGAAGAACCTGCGGCTTTAAGTTTTTTTTTCTATTTGGTTTACGCCCTTCTCCAGCACTTCTTCGAAACAATCCTTGTCAAGGCACAAACGAAACGGCCAAACCACCTCGTCACAAAAGGTGATAGAACTTGAGCATCGAATCACAGAAGCCAAGAAGGGGATCGTTTTGGTATGATATATGTTTTCTATCTCAAGCATCTTTTTGCGAGTGTCAAAATAAAGTGCATTCTAGCGTATTGAGGGCACACTACGAAAACCCAGTACTTATACTCTGTGTTCATATTCTGCTTCGTATCTCAAGCTTCATGTCATTCTCCAGCATGAACTTCACTGCTATTAAAACAGTAGCCTCAAATGCCTTTCTTTATTCGGCACTGCAAGCACACCGTTTTGAGCAATGGACCAGTTACTTTCTACCATCTCACTTATTTAACATAGTAGCTTATGTCAGCGGCATTTATGCTGACGTAAACTTCACTAGTCAGTATTCTGTAATAAGGTTCTTGTTCATGCTTTAACTGCAGTTATTATGTAGTGCGTACAGACTGAGCTTGTTGTCCACTTCTATTCTTGTGCATATTACATGGTCTTAGAAATGAGAGCAAACTACCTACAAAAGCGATAAATTAAGACATTGTTGAACTACGTGGTTCCGTTGTATATCTAGACACATTACACCTCCTTATAAATGCATGCCCGAACATAGTTCACCAATCAGAGAAATTGATATTTATTGGCTCATTGTAGCCACACAACAGACAATTACACTTATGCATGTCTTTTTCTATCGGTTTGACTCGTTTAATTGTTTATACTGCATGTCTTATTTCTTGAGCAGCAGTTCTAATATACTTAAAATAAGAGATAATACAGATTAAAGTTGATATCAGCTCTTGCTTCGGTGTTATTGCTAGCCAATTTTCTGGGTGTTCTCTTTTTTTCAGATCAGACGTATAACTAGTAAATTGTAAAATAATTGGTAGCCGGCAAAACAGGAAAACTCTGCCGCAAGTGTCATACTTAAAGAAACTTTTCGAATAAGCGGGATACTCAAATAATGGCGAATGATAAATGTGCAGGTTTGTTTTTTAGCGCAGTTCGAGAATTTACAAAAGCTTTAAAATTGAAGTATGACAGCATGTCATTGTGGTATCATGCGAAAAAATAAAATTTACAGATTTCTTTATGAGCAATGGCTGTTAATATGACGGCCTGTCTGTGGTTCCATCGAATGAAAATACACACTTCCGTATTTTTGATGGTAAATGCCTAAATGAGGGCGGTGGAATTAAATTAAAGACGTCTGCATATTTTACGCTAAATTACTGTAAATATGACGGATTGTTAGTGCAGTGCTGTGGAATGAAGTTACGGCCGTCTGTATGTTTTACGGGAAATAGTTGGGAGCCGATGCTGCCGGGAAATATCCAGTAAAAACAACGTGGTATTTTTTCAATGTGTAGCGTTGTTTTATTAAAACCTACATTGAAATGGGTCATTCGCAATATCGGACTAAATTTGTACAAACAACGTGGCATGGACTGTGTGGCGTCAAAAAATGGGGTGCTAACAGCTGTGTCGTCAACTCCGAAACAGTCCGAAACCACATTGGACGTCTTGCTACTGTTCTGCAACTACATTGCTACAGCTGTTATTAGAGTAGAAGTAGCTGGAGCTTCGTTTCTCTACTGACATGTCCGGGTCTAAACGCACACAATTTACAAGGCTCACAAAAAAGAATACAAAAACAAAAGAACAAACTGGATCCACTAGACACAAAGCGCTTAAGACGTATAATATAGTATATCTCATTACGTTATGAAACCCATGCACAAATCCGACATTAGCAAACTGGAACCACTTAAAAATGCTCGTCACCGTAATTTGTCGCTGTTATGAGAGGAACTTATCGCCTTCTTCCCACATAGCTTTATGAAGACTCATCCTGGTTTTTGAGTGGCACCGAGCAGAATCGTTGAAAGCTTTTGTTCACCTTCGTTCACTCCAACCTATATGCTTCCCTATACTTGTCCTGTGCTTGGACATCAACCTGAAATAGCCCCAAAATCAATATTTCTCTTTTCACTCTCCTTCTGACTGATTCAAGTCTAGTATTTCTCTCGAACCATTGAAATTTTTATTGTCTTGCCTAGTGAAACGCGATCGTTCCCTATACAGCATTGTCTAAAGTGCATTGAGTCATGTTTCATTTTTTACAAGCTTTTCGGAATTGTTACGAAGATATTGTACGTCGCCCTTGTTGAATGCTAAGGTTTTATTTTTTTATCCTATAGTTTGCATGTAAGATGCATGTGTTTAATGTCTTCCATCGTGCTTACTTTATTTTTGTACCACACCATTCTGCGATACCCTTGACAGGCCGCTATAATTTCAACTAATTAACTAACAAACCATGTAAAAAAGTAAATCCACCCATTCATTTTATTATATCAGTAATTGCATAACTGTTCCGAAACCCTCTTGAAACTATGCCTGATATATGTTAGGAATCAATGGTTCACAAAGAATGTGGTAGTATGATCACCAGTCATAAGTTCTGTCTACTTGCACCATCCAGATATTAGGCAAATACGATGGTAGTTCTGCACTGATAAACACTCACTTATTTCAATTAACAACAAACTATGTGGTCCTTCATTCAGTTGGGAGCTCAGTACACAATTGTGAAGTTGAGAAATGGCCAAACAGAAAATTAGCGATTGTTTCAACATTGTGCACAAAAAAATTCCCATAGATGTCTTACTGCCGAATAAAAAAACAAAATTTTAGTTTAGGTGTATGTTCAGAAATTTACGCGGCGTTGTTTCAGCGAAGTGGCCTTTTCACTCACACACTGATTATGCAGGCTGCTTTCTAATCCTTAGAAAGTTTTAGGCTCATGGATAAATTTTCTTTGGTTTTTATTTTGCAATTTATTTTAAATAATAAAGCAATCTTGAACATCGCAGCAAATCTTTGATTTCTTCAGCTCAGTTAATGTTAACACCAGTTATGTCAGGAAACCAACTGCGTCTTTCCATCACCAAGTTCGATGGTGAACTTCGTCTTTCTTTTTTTCGGATGGCGGCACTCCTCGCTATAAGTTTTACAGCCAGCGCAAAGATTTTCATCTTTTTTTCTCATCTATGGCCTCATGCCCACCGCGCCAAAACAACATGGGGTTGTTTAATTTTCATCTAAACCAACTACGCGAGCTTTTCTACATTTCGCCAACGTCACGATGCGGCTGCCGCAGCCGCAATCAAACCCACGACCTAAGCTCAGCAGCGCAACGCCGTAGCCGCTACTGCCACGGCGGGTCAATAATTTGCGCTAGCGAGTTCTATAGACGATATCCACGACTGTGCAGCCTGGACACTTGAGTTATGATGTTAATGCACATTGTTGTTCAATCGTATCTATTTGGCAGAGTTCACACTCTTTCTTGTTTATGGTAATCAGGGATTGACGGACCTGGAGTGTTGGCTTGCAGGTTAGACTACCACCTTGTCAATTTTCTCCCCAGTGGAATACAGGCGCGTGAATGCTAATAAACTGGCCGCGAAGAATTTCCATCTTGCACTCCTCACTTGCTGTCGGAGCTTCAGCGATTGGGTATACGTAACTCCGTAGTTATCTCAGGGTTAGTTCTAGTTTTTTAACAACTTTTTGTGTTTAGACGGACGCCAATGCCGTGCCGGATGATGAATATTCCTCTTTTCGCCACTCAGCAACCTTCAATAAAAGCGATAGTTAAGGACTTTGTACTCGTTTATAAAAATGAGACGCATATATGTCTTGCGGTATCAGTACATGTAGCGGGGACAAGAAAATAATAAAAAGAAAAGAGAAAAAAAAGATGTCGTAATATGCGTGAGAAAATCGGAGTTGCTCAGGCGAGAAGCCCTAACTTGCCTATAAAACAGCGCCAAATTTCTAAAACAACAACTAGTGACTAGGCTACCATTGCAAGGCAGCCATCACTGTTTACTTCTGTACCAACGGCCTCTTCTCTCCCCCCCCCCCCGCCCCTCTTCCCTTTCGCTGTCATCATGTGATTATTTCTCGCTGCTTCTTTGGCTAGCCTACATGAAGGGATAAAAATTACGCACGTATAACACGCACGTTGCAATCAAAGTGGAGAAGCGCTTAATCAAATTTCATGCAATTGTTCAATATGCAATGCGTTTTCGGCACAGCAGTTGAGGGCCTGCCCGACGAATTAGGAAGAAGCGGAAACCTTTACCACGTGATCATAGTGACTCATGCGACCGAGGATTGCAACACATCTGGGATCGGCCCTGTACATCATCTCCAGTATCAGGCCAGTTTACTAGTGCACAACCTCCAGAAGCGGCTAGCTTACGCGGCAAGAAACTGACCGCGCAGGCGCACCAAGCCTGTGAAATTCAAACGAAGCATTAAAAGCTTCGTTTGATTAAAGGAATGATGCTCCTGATTGGCGTATATTTGTTCTCGTTAGGATATTTAGGTACCGTGCGTTGTTTCATTAATAAATTCTATATAGAACAAAGCCGGCTACTGACACATGTAGAGGTAGTACAGATGCTTATCTACAAGCCCATTCTTTTTACGAGTGCTGTCCTGTGTGTGAGGTATTCGGCAAGACAGCTATACCTAGCAGCGACGCTAAGCAAGGCCGTGAAGTGTTTTAAAAGCAGCGTTCGCTTTAAAAGAAAGTCGCCTATTATATTACGCAATCATATACATTCTCTCATATGGCAAAAAAAATCGATTATATGGTATAAGCCGTAGCCTTATCTTTTCGTCGTCGCAATCTGTCACAGTGCTTGTCTCTATAAGCGACATTTCCGAGAAAAGCACAGAACGAGAACATATTATCGGTCACGGAATCGTGATCGGCACTGAAGGCGGGCTCGCCGCACAATTGTAATTCAAGAAGGTTGCTTCAAGGTATCTTCTCTTTTCTTGGCGCCACTCCTCTGCGTGCCAGAACTGCAGATTGACTTCCAGCGAGATGAAAAAAACAAAACGCAACAAGAAAACGAAAAAAAAGAAAGCCAGCGGAAGGACTAATGGTGAGTTGTGTCGAGTAATCGTTAATCATACAGCGGTATGTGCGATGAAAGAGCGAGTCTCCGTGAGAAAAGGATAGCTTGCTTGTCGAGTGACGATTTGTCAAACGCATTTGCAGTTATTGCAGAAGAGCAGAAAGCCACCATTTTTTTACTCTTCAGATTTCTCTCTCTCTCTCTCTCTCTCTCTGATTTGCACTAGTTGAGCGCATCAAAATATAAAGCTTTTGCGTCAATAGTGGCTGATATAATTGAGCAATCCGGTGCAGCAACACATGGAATCTTGAAGTACCGTAGAGGGTTTTTATCGTTCCAGAACTTTTCATGAACTATTAGAGACACCCTAGTTGGGGAGTTCAGGATCACTGTGATTGACTGGAGGTTATTACGGCAGACTTGCTTATGTGCATGATTAGTTTTCACATATCGCATGCGTCATAATACATCCTTTTTCAACGGGAATCAATCCCGCTTACAGTCCTGCATTGTGCAGAAAGCGACCGAGTAACCTACGATCGTGCTTGCTTGAACTTTAACAGAGTTAACGCGGTTGAACGAAGCACTGGAGCGGACATTGAAAAAAATTGTCCTAAATTAATAATAATAATAATAATAATAATAATAATAATAATAATAATAATAATAATAATAATAATAATAATAATAATGATTTGTAGGTTACGCCGCTGCTTAAAGAACCTCCGAGAACTGTCGTATAGTTTGTCGCTGCTAGATTTCGCTTGATCTTTACCGATTTTCCGCTCAGACCAGCGTATACCTTACGGTGTAGTAAGCACACAGCTGCTCAGCAGTAACGCTAGTGTGTCTGCGCCCGACCATCGCGCCATAAGTGGCCGCAAGAACGCCGCACTGGCTCCGTGAGAGATCATTGAGCGAAGCGTGAGGGCGATTCGGCTCATTGTGACACAGCGTTGGATAAGATGAAACAACCGCTAGCCTGGTCTCACACTCTTTGTGTACCTAACTTGGTTTGAATTGGCTTCGATGCTTCTGCAGCTACACGCACTCCGCGTCTCTATATACCTATTCGAAACTTCCACGCGCGAGATACGCATGATCGTAGATAGTGTGACAGCATGATAGCGGCAAAGCAAACGCGTCTCCAATCTCCTAATTGCTATCGCGATGAAATGGTTCTTCCCTAATCGTTCTTGCAGGAATAAACATCTTACCATTATGTCAGGTGCAACACCAGCAAACAGGTGATTTTTTTCTAATTGGAAGATTTCATCTTAAATACGAAAATAATAAATGTGATAAATGTACTGCCACACCAACCCTGCTGGGCCCACGACAAGCACTCCTTTTATTCCATTCATTTCACTTATGGCACCTTAAAGGCCCGAGGTCACAAAAACGAAAGCAGAGAAGGCAGTTAGAAAAAGCAACAGGGGAAATGCTAGCGAGAATGTTGAATCTACAAACAATAACGAACAGTAGAATCAATACACTGGTATACATATTCCATTTTCATTTACAGATGCTTTGAATGTTAAGGGGGAAACACAGATGAAGAACGGAACCAAAGAAAAAGGTGCCATGGAGGGAGTGTACTTTGAGATACTGGTTGATTGTTCGCTAAACTTCGCTCGGTCCGTGCATGAAGCTATATTATGAGGAATTGCTGTCCACTGAGTAATTTGCCAGATAAAAAAGAGCCATTTATTGCCGATCTTCCACCACTCATGTAAGAACCTAAGGTCCACGTAAAATCTTTCCGATGCGGTTAGGATGGAATGCATTTATGTGTACTGCGCATACCATTGAGCAATCGTCAATGTGTTGGAAAAAATAAAAAGCCTTAAAATGACGCATTCGCATTAATGTAACCGCACCGAACACCTTGGATTTATGCAGTGCGCCTGAGTGCGCTCGAATATCTGACCTAAACCGACTATAGTGAACAGGACCGCCCCTTCAATCCCTAGCCCGGCCCTGGCCCGAGGTCGTCACGCCCGAGCCCGTGCTGGGCCCACCAAAAATGGCATTAACCGGCTCGCCCGCGGGCTGGGCCTTGGATATCTGGTAAGCCCGGCCCTGTGCCATGCTCTATACTGACTGTTCATATCCGTTATAAAACTCTTATCAGCAAGAATAACGTGCTTCAAGGGGTCAATATTTTGTTAGTCACAACCACGAGAACTGACAGAATTGGAGTCAGAGGTACCATAGTAGGGAAATAATTGTTATGTGACATTGAAATGTTCAAACAATAATATAAAGGGAAATGAAACTGGACGGAAAGGTAACTTGCCGCAAGGGGGGACCAAACACATATCTTACGCGTTACGTTTGTGGTGCTTTACCTATCAAGCTGCCGCGGTGGCTATACTCCCGTAAACTTTCTTGGGTGTGCGTACATGATTTGCATTGCGTGTGTTAGCCAGTACCGCTCAAGGCCACGACGGCGAATGTGGAACATTTGAAGGTGTAAACCCAGCAGGCATCACCAATGGTACTTGAGCTTAGGAGCAGGCAGCTCACCAATTAACCTTCAAATGCTACTTCATGCTACCCCATCAAGGTTGCAAAGTTCGCAGCCCTCCATAAGCAAATAAATTACCTAATTAATTCTGCATTGGATCATTAAGAATAACTTTCCACTAAGCTTTCCCAGGCTTCCTTGTCCGCTTCCTCATATGTCAGTAAAACTCTGATCTTCGCTAGACGTGCTTGACCGATGCGGACATGTGTACAGTATTTTCCTGTATGTTCGTCTTCATTGCGGTACTGCTGAAACAGTTTGGTTTGCTGCTGTCCGATGGTTTTAAATGTTATCTGGATATGGAGAGCAGGTAAGTGTCCTCATGATTGCATTTTTCATTGTAAGCTTGTTCCTCTAAGCTTGATCTAATATTATAGACATTTTTCCGCGTCATGAAGAATGTGGGAGCCTTTTGAAATATTATCTGCCTTCTTTCGATTACGAGACGTGCACAGCGTACAGTGATTTAGTCTTATCTGTTTTTTTCCCGGACACCTGGCACAAAATAACCTGCGCTTCTAGTACTACTAAAACAATTTCACTCACTGCGTTGACTCAGTGATTACAGCTTAGCACAATGCTTAGCAGGACAGTTTACCACGATGTCGTGAGATACAATGTGAGACGTGGCGGCAGCAATTTCAATAGTCATTGAATACAAAATCACCCCCACCCATCGCCAAAAAAAAAGAAAAAAAAGTCTGCGTGCGTTTTTTGTGTGCCCTTGGTTTGATCAAATTTTGATTAAACACTACTGATACTACTAGCTCTACTTCGTTTGATAAACCGTTACTGAGCACGACAATTACTCAGTTTAACTGCCAGTAAGCGGTGTAAGAAATGCCGCAAAGTACACTTTTGTAGCAGTTGTGTTGATCAGTGACAACAACGTGAGCCTTCCTGACAACGTTGTGTTAACCATAAAAATCAGCATGGAGCCGTCTATCCCATCTCTGGAAGCATTTTCGAGTTTCGCAAATGTGCGTGATAAAATATAACCGACTATGAAAGCTTGTGAGTCAATTTACCGCAAACCTTAACTAGCCCGCCGCCTCAAGGAAAAGTGCCCGTTCTGTCGTGGTGGACGTGTTGCCCAAATCCTGTTTGACGGTGTGCACTTTTGCTGCAAAGAAAACCTGGATATAGAGCCGTCGCTTTGCTTTTCGGTATTTACAAAAAACGTCCGTAATTTGATAGGACCATCGAACCACTCGCGCGCGCAGACAGTGCTCAAAGTATACGAGCGTAGTCACTAGCTGTGTGCACTGGACGAAAGTGCTTTAAAGTCAATTGTGAGAGAAAAATGCTAATGGTCAGAGAGATCTCCCCTCTGTTGAATAAATAATTGGCAAAGAAAGCGCAGGCACGCCGTCGTGGTCGTATAATTGCTTCCACGCTGTCGTGCTTTCGTTGTCATCATGCCACCTTTGTCGCACCGTCATCATCATGTTGTATGGTACCATTGTCGGCATATCATTGCACCACCGTCGTCATCGGGATAAGATCGCCATATAGTATACCGCCATCACCAAACACCGTTATCAGCACTACCAGTTATTTCGGAAGAATTGCTGGTGTACAAATTTTTTCCGAAGTCCGCATAAGCTATTCACTTACTTTCGCAATAATGTTCGATAGTCTTTTGACTAGAATTTGTTTTCCCTCAGCGATCCAGTTTCTCGGGCGTTTTAAATGCGAAGCATTTCTTGGCGAACATTTGCCACTTTGACAGTATCTATCTATCTATCTATCTATCTATCTATCTATCTATCTATCTATCTATCTATCTATCTATCTATCTATCTATCTATCTATCTATCTATCTATCTATCTATCTATCTATCTACCTAGCCGCCTACGTCTTGTTGCTATCATGGTCGTTTCGTTAACTTGGTATGTACTAAAATTGGCATGATATGACAAGAGTGTATGACGAACATGAATGATAGGTCATGACATGAATATCATGACATGCGTATCATGTAGGTCAAGAAATAGCCGATAACGTATTGGTGCTCTCATGTGCGTTTCGTGAACTTTGTATGTACCAAAATTAGCATGCTATGACAAAAGTGTATGACGAACATAAATTATAGGCCATGACATGAACGTCATGTCGTGCGTGTCATGTAGGTCATGAAACAGCCGCCTAAAATGACAATGACCCACCGAAAAAAGATAACCTCTAAAAAACAATGAAATGGGTTCAGACGGGGTACTAAGTGAAGGAAACACTAACTGATGATGGTATAAGCCATAGTCATGAGCATGACTCTGAAAAATGACTGACTCAGCGAAAAAACATTAACACTCAAAAACCACTGAAATGGTTCTGGCATCGGTACTAAGTGAAGGAAACACTAAAGGATGACGGTAGAAGTCGTAGCCATCGGCATGACTAAGGCTTTCGCCATTAGGTTTTTTAGGCGTAGCTAAAGGGACTTCTGACGACTCATGACATGAATGTCATGACATGCGTGTCATGTACTGCCATGAAACAGCAGCCTACGTCTTGGTGCTCTCATGGTCGTTTCGTTAACTTGCTAGGCTCCCCGCACACTGCTTCGCATAGCATCGATTCCCATAGGGCGTGGGATCAGACGGCTTTTTTTTTCCCTAGTGACGTTGGAGCAATTCAGGGAGAATTCACAAAGCGTATGCTGTATAAAATTTCTCAGCCTCCACGTGATCAGGGCTGACCTGCTTCGAGTATGTTTAGGAGTCAAGAAAGAGCGTTGCTGACGCGTTCTTTTTTTTTTTTGCATTTCAAACGTCATTGAGTATTTGAGTCGTTTTAAGACGCGAGCTCCTGCAAGCGAACGAGAGCCCAAAGGGTTCAAAAAACTCATGCTCTCCTGGCTTACGCCTTCATCCAGCGCTATTAAGAATAAACCTGAAGAAAACCACCAGGATAGCGCTAGATACTTGTTCTCGTGTTGAGGTGATGGGCAACGAAAGCCTGCAACGATGTTCGCTTCCCGTGAAGCGGAAACCTGATTCAGAAGTTGGCCTGAAGCGGGCAACATATCGGTCCACTGCGCGGAATTTGCGTTCTAGTATGATATTGGACCTATGCATAAACTGGTTCTGTGGTCAAAATGCGCTCATTCTATGGGAAGTTAGATGGAGCATAACGCCACAACATAGCTCTGAATTCGCAGTCAACCGGGGGGGGGGGGGGGGGGGTATTTTAGATATACTGCTACGCTTCATAATTTTTTTGTAATATGCGTAGTTTCTTTCACCCTGGTTTTACGTGCGCAAGCTGCTGGTTACAATGGCTGATGTGTGCGTAATGTATCGAGTGCCAAATTGAGCTTTCCGGAATTATAACTAAACAGGCAGCGCAGCCTAACTTCGGTAGAGTGGTTCTGCGGGAGACCTGACCAGGAGAAAACAAAAGTATTGTGAGCACCAAGCGCGACCTTAGAAGAAAGAAAGAGAGGGATGCGGTAGTATGAAGAAAGGCTGGGAGGCTATCGAAATGAAAATTTGCTGTAAACATTACACCGTGTTTCATCCCCTGAGGCCTTTCACTATATCCTGTAAAGTTTGCGTTGTCTTCTAAAACGCACTAAATACCTCTTATGACAATATTATGACACTAAAATACACCTGACAGTAACGAAGAAAATACACTCAAGAAATGTTATTCAGTTTCAGCCAGGAGTTTATTCACGTTTCATTTCTCGAACGTGGCGCAGGCATCCAGGTTCTGAAAAAAAAGAAGAGAAATGCGGAAAGCGTTAATAATATTAATGGCCGCAACATGTACGGAACATAAAGTTGAGCATCGCACAAGCAATCATAATTAAACCTACCGCCGTAATGCTGGTATGTTGTGCTTTTGTTATAAAAAAAAACTATAAAGTGAGCGGCTTGGTAAGAAT
Organism: Dermacentor silvarum; assembly: GCF_013339745.2. Taxonomy (NCBI): domain Eukaryota; kingdom Metazoa; phylum Arthropoda; class Arachnida; order Ixodida; family Ixodidae; genus Dermacentor; species Dermacentor silvarum. Next base: position 144,245,859 of record NC_051156.1, read on the forward strand.
ATGAATTGTAGTAAACGAGCTGATTAAGTAAGCAGGTGTGCTGCGGCGTAAGTAGACCGACATGAAGAGAGACTCGATGACCACGAGAAGGCGCGTGTGAAACGGTGGTGTTGATGAGAAGCGCTTCCCGTGGGCAGCGCGCGTGCGAAGGGACACACCTGTAGCGCTGCACTGCCGATCCGGGCAGCATTACATGTGTAGCGTGCGTTGGAAAATGTGACCCGACTATTACTAACTGAATGAACAAGCGTGGTGTGAGCGCGCACAAACAAACATGAAGAGATCACACTGAATGACTGCAGACAACGACTGTCAAAACGCTGGCAGCAAGCATACGCCGCTGCGGGCGAAGGTACGTGCGGTCTATCGCTTCAACAGGAACTGAGCCGCGAATGCACGGCTCATAAAGGTCAGAGCCGTGTGGAGATAAGAGACGGTGCGGCGAGCGACGAGCGTGGTTGTTGGCAGAAGAAAAGTGCGCAGCAACACTGCAAATGCACTTCGATTGGACGAACAGAGCATAATAATATTCCAAAAGAAAAAAAAATGAAGCATCGCCAATAGTTCTAAAATGAAAAATTACTGGTTAAAAACGTAGTTTTCCAGAATTTCGTTCCTAAGAAATGAAAGTGGAGGCTTACATTTAAATACAAAGATGCACGATATCTTGGCACTACCCTATTCGCTTTTAATATTTTCATCAGGTGATCAGGCTAACGTTCGAAACAATACGAAGAAAAAAATCTACAGACACTTGAGACTGCTTACGTGTGGGAATGGGAAATCATTATACTGTTTGTAGACATCGGAACGTCATGAACGTGTTCATTTTATATAATCACAACGCGATGCAACCTCCCACCCATTGGCTGGGCCGTAACATGCCCAATGACGCACGCACTAGGCTACACCTATAGTCAGCCAGATGGCTGCGACGTTACGTGTGCAGTGACGAACGCACTAGGCGCACATATAGTCAGCCAGAACCGTGGAGCCGCCGGGGAGTCCGGGAAGCTTGCTCGTCTCACACCCCGGAAGCCCGGGTTTGATTCCCACTCTGACCGAAATATACCAAATTTTCTTTTCAAAGACATTATTTGCTTTGTTTACAAGAACCTTCTTGAGAAATTTGGCATCAATCCGAGCATTTTGACGCGTTTTTGCTCTTTTGAACCGTCGGCTATTTTCAGCACTATTACTCGGTCACTCCAACAACGCCGGATTTTCGCGCAATGCGGCTTTCGCATTTAAATGAAGCTTTACACGGGCTGGGAAAATATACTCAGATTGCCTTGATGGCTTTCAGACTGCCGCTTTGTTCACAGTTACGGTTGAAGCTGAGCTCTGCTACCTGCTCTTGAACGCTAATATTGCACTAATTATATATGGTTAGACTGTTTTGTGCGCCCTTAATATTACACAGAGAGTTTCTAAAATGTGCTCTAATAGTGACCATGAACAAGTGGTGGCACTATAGTTAAATAGATTTATTACAATGTAAGCGCTACGTGATGAAGTTAGGAAATTTGCAGGTGCAATTTGGAATCAGCTAGCGCAAGACAGGGGTAATTGGAGATTGCAGGGAGAGGCATTCTTCCTGCAGTGGCGATAAATATAGGCTGCTGCTGCTGATGAAGATGAAGCGCTACGCGAAATATCCTTCCTATACACACTGCTTCTATGTAAGTACCGCGTCGGTTAAAGCACTAAATGAAGCAAAATGAGCCCGCTGAAACAATATAACATTTATTTTAGCTAAGCGAAGATATCGGCATTTTAAAGTCAGTGTGTTCGTCTTCACGCATTTGTCAACAAAGCAGGGGACTATATCACTAATTTCAAACGCCGATGTACGGAATTTTATACATTATTTATTGTTTTTCATTTCACTCACCTTTCATTCCCCTTTTTCATTTCTCCTGTTCAGGCTAGCCGACCCGAAATACGCTATCTTCAACCTCCCTCTCTTTCATTGGCTTTTGTTTCTCTCGCTCATTTGATATCGTGAAAGGGACGCTACAGGAAAACATCAAGTTAAGCTAGACCGGTAAGTTATTTGTCTAGGCATGCACAATCGTTTTGAGTGTGTGAATATATGCCTCTATTGCGTGGGAAATTGCCCCCGAACTATGAACCGGGAGCACGTGAACCCGTTGCTGCTCCTCAATTCGAATTACCCGTGCCAAAACGGTCGAGTTGACGTAATCGCCACGGGACCTCCCTCTGTGTCGCTGTCTGCGAAGGAGCCAGTGCTTACGTCACATTAGCGGTATCATAATGTAAATACGTGGCGCAATAAGGTATTACATTTCGTCATTTTCTTGCTGAATAAAAGCCCCTTTCTCTCTACGAATGACATAGTCGTTAATACCTAAGCGTAATATTCCCATCTAGCTCATCCCAATATTTTTCATAGGCATCCATTTAAGGATGGTGACAGCATGATCCTTTGAAAGCCGCGGCCGGGAAACAGCCAGCTTATCGGGGACGAACGCCGCGATCGCCTCCCCAGTTGCCATCACTCTATTCTGTGCGGCCGAATATCTTCATCAGTATCTTGAGGTTAACCTAGCAGATGGGCACGCTGCCAACACGATTAGCGATCAAGAGTTCGTGCAGCTTATTTGTGCAATGTCACTTTAAATGGGAAAAGAGGGTGACCAAAGTCACGTAAGTTACTTCTTTAATCAGGCAAATTATTTTAAAAGTATTTGTTATAGTTGCGCTCACAATAAAGGTGTAAGGCAAAAAACGCTGGCCAAGCTATGTTGTCCCCTCCGTTGTACAGATGATTTCGTTCGTTGTAGCGGCATAGGGTGTACGTCACGCTTTTTCTCCCCACAAATCTGCTTTCTAGATAGGCACCGTATGACACTTGTCACTGTTTCTTTAATATTAGACGTAACCTCTGGCAAGTTAGCAGCGATTCTACCTTACGGTGGAGCCTCCTTGGTCTGCACTCCATGAGAACATCGCTGTGTTTCCATCATGTGTTGTTATACATTCATACTCTTGTTTTGTTTTCAAAGGCGATTAACAATTTTAACGATGATTTCATTTACGGATAGGTAATGAACTGATTCAGCGAGCGGAGCATCTTACTCCGATTTAAATTATGAAGAAAGCAGCAAAATGTTTTGTCACTTTCGCTACCACAGCACACTCGACCGGTGGTCTAGTGGAAATTAAGTTCCTTTCCATCACTGCAACTCTTCTCATGATCCCTCTAATGGCAAGTAGCGAGTTAATGAATAAGCTATCTCGAACTGAAATCAAAATTTATTGCCGGGAATACATTATTGTGCGTTTTTCTTTCTTTATTTCTAAAAATATTGTCGTGCCTTCAAATCTGGCTCTTTTTTTCTCAGCGGCCAGAGACTACTAGATGGCCCGGCATCCAGTTTCAAAACGAATAGCTTTGTTTAGCCTTTCTAGAGTTTAGTGCATAAATTTCGGAAAGAACAGACAACAAAGGAGACATTACACAGCGATCCTGTACGTTTTCTCTGCTGTTCATTGTTTTTCAAATTTCTACGCTAAACACTAGAAAAGACGTCTTACCAAGAAGGCCAAAACAAGAGACTTGCAAAGCTTGCTGTTCAGTCCATTTTTGTGGTTAGTCGTGGTATAGGTCGGTGATCGGACTTGGTAAGACAATTATTCATTTGCTCACTCTTGCTCTCTCTCTCACTGGCTGTGTCGCTCTCTCCTTCACCCTCTTCTTCGTTTCTTCGTTCTCTCCTTCGTTCGTTCGGGCTGTTCGCTTACATTGACAATCATTGTCGATGGTTTCCGCACATTTTTTGTTACTTAGCAACATCTGTTTTCTTAGATTTTAGGCAGAAGAATCTACAGGCGGATCTAGCCTTGCATTTTTTTCTGAGGCGCTATCCTAGTCACTTTCAGTGTGAATTCCTAATTTTACACCTACAGTTGAACCCACAAATGTCGAATCTGAAGGGTATCACAAAAAAGTTCAATATATAGGTAATTCGATATATAAAATAATAGGCCCTGAGGCAAGCGGCGGCTTACATATTGGTGCGTCCGAGGGCCTCTAAGTTACTGCACGAAACTAGCAAAAAAAGCATTCACACTTTATTTACTTGCCAAAAAATTGCAAAGCACAAGTTCATTCTTTTCTTTACACTTGCAGCAGCCAGCAACTTGCGAAAACTGAACTCACGAATAGGCACTAAACTGACACGACGACACCACGAAAATCGGAAAGAAGGAATGTTGGCCTTCGTGGTAGCACGCGTGCTAGCCGAAAAGCGCGACTGGGCTCTACAGACTGCACTCACGGCCTACACGGCTCAACTGACTGCACATTCCCTTCTTCACCTCAAGGCTCCACAAGGCCTCAAAGTGCATAGAAACGTGCACTTTGAGGTCTTCGGCGTGGTGTCGCGTTCGATATATCGTATGTGCTGGTGAACGGCTGTTCTATATGGGCGTGCACCCGACCGATACATTTGCATGGGATTTTCATGGGGATTTTACAGTTGCTCGATATATAGAATACTTCGTTATATGTGGATTTGATATATCTGGGTTAGACTGTATATTTCAAGCAGAATTATTAGCAATTATTTTACCTCTTCAAAAACTTCCCGTAAATTGTTCGACAACTGTAATAGTGACCGATTCGTTTTCAGTGTGCAAAGCACTCGCCTCATCCTCAGACAGTACAGTTTTGCCTAGACGCTTAAGTGCGCCAAACAAACAAAAAAATACATTGCCCTCTGTAACGAGCCAAGGAAACTCAAACAAAAAGGATTCAATATCAACTCATGTCTTATAATTCTCTCATAAAGGTCATGCAGTGAGTCTTATCTCGTATAGCCACATCGATGCACCTGTCGACCCAGCGCTGACACGATGCGCTAGGGAGGTATCTGGCCTGCTCAGACCCTGTGTCACACCAGGCTGCTCAGGTTGGTTGGCCTGAGTTCTCAGGCGTTTACATTCAAGTTTCTAAAAAATTTTAATAAACTTCGTCTTTTCACGGTAATAACACAAGATTTGACTAGCACCACTTACACTTCTTGAGGAGCGTAGAGTAGCCGAGACCTCCAAGTCCGTCCAAGCTAAGGCTGTAGGTGTCGAAGCCGTATCCGTATGCAGGGAAACCGTTGCCATAGCCGAAAGCCGGGACATTAGCAACTGCTGCGATGTAGGAGGCAGGGTAGACGGTAGAAACGGCTGCTCCCGGTGCTTGGTAAGTGGCAACTACTGGGGCACTATAGGTGTAGGCCGCTGGGTAGCCAACGTAGCCAGCCACAGCGCAGGTGGCCAGGGCCAGAACAATGTAGGCACGAATCTGGAAAATATGAGAGTGTTGCTATAGCATGACCTATAGAAGTACAAACAAGATACAACGAAGTATCAAATAAATGCAGCTAGCAGCAATGCCGAGTGGTGGATATGAATAAATGCCTCTTAGCACTGCATCACCATGCAGTCCACAGCAGATAGCGAATTGTGTGTCTAGCACCACAGCCATTTCTTTGCACTAGTAAAATGAAAAACGTTCTATCATGCGCCTCGGACTATCATACGCTCCCACTTGGTAACCTAGGAATGAAACAATGCATACCTTCATCCCGAGTTGCGTTCCTTCTGACATTCCAGTTGTTAATTACTGCAATTCACTGTCTGTATCTAGCTCATTAATGCAATACGACTTTCTATAACGAAATGTGTATCAGCGAATGCCATTCGGGAAACAGTGTTGTGTAGTGTTCCGGTATTACAATTAAGGAAACTTGGTTGCAGCGTTACACAACGTGCTTTTTCAAGTGTTCCTACTGTAGAAATGCGTGCACTTTGTTTCGCCACAAAGATGAAAATAAACGAGTAAAGTGCTGTGGACGCTTCACGTACTGGGCTAGAAAGCTCTTGACTTCCTCTACTTTTATGGAATAAATTTTGTTTATGAGACCTCTACACGTTTGTGACTGGTTCCATAAATCAACTCCCCACTATAGAAACAGTTCTATGGTAATACATTGCATCATTTTAATGAAGGCCGTAATGGTATGCAATACTGCTCACACAGCACGTTTCACGCCTAAGGAATTGCTCACTGGCTATGGAGCGCTGCTTGTCAGAAAGTATGGCTTGATTTACTTATTATGGAAACCAATGAGAATGAATTTTCAATTACGTTAACGAAGACATGCGAAGATGAACGTGCTTTGATATCAGTGTTTTTATTTACTATCTGCAACGTGATTGTGCTCTGCGGGACGAAGACCTTTGAATATCAGCACTGAAACACTTCTTCACAGGTCCCCATGATTATGTTCAGTGGCTCTGCATATATATGAAATGATGTAAGCTCTTGAGTGTCCTTCTAAAAAGACACTCAAGATTTTTTCGTGATTACTGCCAACGTTAATTTCTATATAGTTAATGAACAATTATAAAACCATGGTGGTAAGGCCGTCAATTACTCCCACAGTAAAAATGTTTTGTTCTAGCAAGCAGGGATAAGTGTTCCCGAGCACATCAGGGAGAGCGAGAGAGCGAATGTAAGCATACTATTTTCTGAGAAAAGAAAATTTAGCCGAACTGGGACAAGTTGTTCTCCAGGACATGCAAATTGGAGATTCAACCAGCCTGGAAACAAACGCACATTCTAAATGGTGCACAGAAATTGATGAGTTGTTTCAGTTATAACATTTAAATATTCTTCACGAACCGAAAAAGATTGCAGGGCCTAAGACAAAAAAAAATCCCGTAGAAACTCCTCTGGGAATTGTCTAAGTATGCGTATGCATTGTGCCACTTGCTCATCTCCACGCAGCCTGGTGTCATTATAAGTGTTATGAAACCTGATCCGACCGAGTATAAACGAAAGCGCTGCGGCGACTAACTGCTGCGGACGGCCGCGCAAAGAGAATGAATTGACGCAAGCAAACTACTGCACGTGACGGGGCCAGGTACGCTGCTAACGTTTTGATCATTATAGATCGTTATCGGTCTTAAGCGCCTTACGCATCCGCAAGAACCATTGAGAACCGTGATCAACCGTACTCCGCCGGCCGCTGCGTACGACGCCGCCGCGGTAGCCCTATCTTGAAAGCGAACTACAATGGGACAGAGAGCGCCGAGTGCTGATAGCTTCGTGTGCGCTGTGTTCTCGCCGCTTAGTTCGCGTTGAAGCGAGAGGCGGCAAGAAGGTCAATTCGCTCGCTGCTGTGGGCTCTATCTTGAAAGCGATTGTGTTATGGGACGGACGGACCGCTTTCCTCACTGGGTAGACAAAGAAATGCTTACGGATTTAAAATGATCACCTGCGCTGTGGAAAACGCTGGCGCTACAAGATGTGCTTACGCTAGACAACGACGAACATAAGTTAGAGCGCAACGCTCTTTTGCGAAACTGTTGCATCACTGAGGCCAGTTTACGGTCGTTGTTCCTACAAAACAATGGAGCCCTTATAGTGACTGCTTGTTCTGTAGTCAGTATATATGTGGTAATAAATACGTTTGGACGCAGCAACAGAACGCACAAACACCTGCCGCAAATACCAAAAATATTTCGCAAAAATACTACAGTAAGAAAAATGCTGGTGAACAAACTGCTAATTGGAGCTACGATGACGATAGTTTAGTTACATATGCTTGCTTACCATCATGAAGGCTCTTCCGTCCAACTTCTGTGTAGATACTGAGCACGCCTCTGTTTATATACCGGCACGCTGCTGGGTGTCGGCTGTGTTTATGGAGAGAAATCCTAAAGTAGAATTTAAACACATTAAAAGAAAAGCTAACAAAAGGGACAGAACGATCTGCTTATGTGCGCGTCATCAGATTACAATCCTATTCAAAGTAAGGTCGGTGACTGGCCTCGGTGGGCGTTAATCTGAAGCTAAAGCGTGTGAAATGTTTCAGACCGTTTTGGACAAAGTTTGCACGAGCACCTTTCCCACGACAGGTTTGCCAAACGTGAGTTCTCAAACATGTAGCTCTTCCCACGATGTGTTATAGTTGGAACCATATGCAGGTGTAGTGAATTATCTTGTTTCATAAGGTGCTGTTGTAGTGATTGGGCAATACTTGCCAAATATGCAGTGATTGTTCTTGTCGAGTCTAATGGCGTTCGCCTGCAAGTTAGAGCGGCTTCTAAGTCTTTTGAGTTGAAAAATATAACTCTAATTGAAAGTAACAGGGTTCAGAGCTGAAACACTCTGTGCTTAATTAAATAAGAAATTCAGGCGCTCATTAAAGGGTACATAAATCGATGTTACCACAAGGCTGGAGCTCCTCTGTCAATGTGTGCCAGATTGTCTCTCTTTATCTTTGTGGACTTGTGAAGGGTTCGTTTTACAGCGAATAATTTGAATTTGGACCTGAGCTTCATTATCTCATTCCGGTTGTGCACCAAGTAAGCATAAATAATTACAACGTTTCCTTACAAGTAGCTGGAGTGCACGGTTACGAACATTTTGAGCCTGAATTCCGCATAGTGTGTTGTACTACTGCACACGCAGAATGAAAGGTTGAAGTGCCAGAACAAGAGCTTCTCAAAAAAGCTTGTGGTCAACTATCCTTTGCCTCCACTAGTGTTGCCTTGGCCTTTTATTTACTGTTTAACCTTTAAGCATGTCGCACCAACAAGGTTGAATACGAACACACGATATAATTGGTTTTTGTAACGACAATAAGCATATCAAGAATTCGTTAGCATTTTTGTTGAATTCAAACACTGACTGCGGAACAGAAAGAATGAATTAAAAACGAAAAATAACGTATTTTTTAACCGAAGCTTTCTTTGCACACACCTCTGTCTTGGCCTTCCCTTGTTCAAGCATGTCATGTAAGTTTTCTCCTTGAAAGCCTAATGCCTTCGTCGGTAAAAGACAGTGATTTGCAAGGATATCAGAAGAAAGCAGCATAAAAATAAAAAAACGAAAAAAAGAACAGCAGTAATTAGGATTATTGCCCGGCGAGTCAACAGTGAAAACTAAACAAAAACACAATTATTTCCATTAGAAACTAATCTCTACCTTCTTTGACACTGAATTCAATGCTGAAGCAATGCGCTGTTGCACAGAGTTGACCATGACATAAAGAAAAGTGGTTAATATTCGCCCGACAACGTTAGGTTCTGCATCACTTGCTGTTGCTTCAATCTTGTTGCCATTAGGTTGGAGTTTCTTGATTTATTTTACACTATCTACTTCGACCATTTATCTTCTGCTTCGACATTCCGCAATGATCTAGCGCCATATACAATCAAAGCACGCGTCTTGATGTATACACACGTATTAAAACAGATCTCGCCTTTTACCTTCAGAACAAGAGAGTTATCGCTTCAATGTTATCGTTGTTATATCGTTCTGGGGTGTCTAAGATAACAACAGGTCTTGAAGGAGCCGGATCGTTCATTAAAAGCTGTTGTTAGTCAACGCTACTACCAGTAAGGTACGCACACACATTCTACGCACATTCACGTGAGCTGCGTACATCTCAAAGTAGGAAAACTCCCAGTAAGCCCCGCATCAAGTCGGGAGGCGTCCAAGGACTTCAGTAGCCTTATCACTCTGCTCGTTGTTTCTTTGTTTCGCGTAATCAAACTTGAGTGCATGGTAAAATCGACGCACGTGCTGAGCATAAGTAAACATCACGTATCTAACAATGACCGTCAGGGCAACTTGGCAAGGCGGTGATCGCAGAGGATCCGTGGAATACGTGAGTGAGATTAGACGACTGTTGTTTAACAACAGCGCCGGATTAGTGGAGGATGATAGGAGGGCACGACTGCAGCTTTCTATTGTGCTACTTTATTCTACGCCTTTTTCCTCGGGGCTAAATTGTCGTTTACTCTTCTCACGCTTAAGGTTTCAGACGAGGTGCACATTTATTCAAACATTTGGCTCTGCTATATATGGCAATACAAAGCCTCAAGGCTCAGAAGATTTCACTGTCCTTCCAAGGCTCTTAACAACAATGCCAGTTACTTTTGTCACCCGCCTTGGCTAGACAGTGAATCTGTAACCACATCGTTTTACTGCTAAAGATAGCGGTGAGCTCGGATGCTCATAAGAGGGTATGTGAGATGTTGGAACTATCGTGTAAGTTTGTGAGGGCGCTCATCTCAATTTTCTCTCCCTGCCACCTTTTGCGTAAGAGTTGATTAAAACCTCTTCAGTCACTAATTATGGTCTACTGGCGATACACGTGTGAAACATACATAATTTTAGGCCAGTGGGTGCTTGACACTTAACTGAAAGCAAGTCAAGATGGTAGAGTGACTCCTTGGACATTTCATGATGAGTCGTCGTAAATACAGAGTAACATAAATATTTGGATATTGTAAAGACAGTCACGCTGCGTGTCTTCGCAAAAAGGATTGAATCACCTGCTCGAATTATATGCCCAAGTTTTTTTATTGGGGGAAAGCATTTCAGGAAAGAAAAAAAAACATATAATTCGAGGTCCCTACCAACATGCCCCACGTCAAACGTCACGTAAAACATGGTACTAGTACCTTCACCAAAGCGGTACTCTGTAACGATACATAGCTCTCAGAAGTAAAATGGAAGTAATTTAGGTTAGCAGAATGTTCAATTTACCATAAGCTCGATGTTTGTGCTCTATTCCTTGCTATCACTGCACCGAACTGGGAAAAATAGGTCGCGTCCGCAAAGGTTGACGCCCTGTCTGAAGTGATTTAACATGGGCATACAGAAGCCGTATTAACTAATGCTTCAGTTTTGCTTTTGAGGGCTGTGTGAATATTCGAAACTTTCGAATAACGAATGAAATAGTCACTATTCGTAAATGAGATTATTTTTCGAATACTTTTCGAGTGCCTAGAACGTCAACTGAGCCCATATACATATAAAATTGTAGCAAAAGTACGGTACATTTTCTCCCCCGTGGGCATAGTATAGACACAAAACATAAGACCTTGCGTAGTGGAGCAGGCTTCGTCACTTACCCATACTTTACAGGCACTACAACAATTATTCGCGCTCTCTTAAGAGTCCTCTGCATGCGATAAACGACTCGCTTGCTCCTAAGGTTCCATTTCTCCTTTTAAAAAACAACGCTTTAATAAACAATCACTGAAACTTGGTAAGTTTAAGATTATTGGGATGTGAACACCGTTTTAAAATAATTGTGATAATGGCTTTTCATTATTCGAAAACTATTCGAAAAGTAATCGATATTCGATTCGATTCGCTTCCGGCCCTATTCGATTCGTAATCGAATCGGTCCAAAAAGCCACTATTCTCACACCTTTAGTAAAGAACGCGTAATTGCGTTGGTTTCGTAGTAAACATAAAGGATTTTTATACTCTTCTGCGGTATATTATGTAGTAGCATGGCTAATCATTGTCACCGGATTATTCGCCCTGTTTCTTTGATCCGTGCATTTCAAAGTATTTGTTGCTTTTGACAGATAGTTGTGAAAGACGTTGAAAGTGCATTTACAGCGAGAAAACTTTGTCCTTAAATGTCGATTCATGCGTAGGTGCATAGAAGCAAATATTTGTCACCCTTCTAGTCCCTGCGAAAAAGTGTAGCCTGCACCGTATTAAATGCGCCTATTTAGCTTTCATCGTGTAATAAAATAATACTTTTATTAGGCTCCTTCTTTGATTTTGCTGATTTATGCGTGTGCGGTAGTGAACAGCACAATTCGATAACTAACTCAAACTACCGCGGGAACAAGCTCCATATAAAATAACGAGAAAGCGGCGCCATCTGTGGCCACGGAAACGAAGTGCCGAACGTTGCGTGTATAAAGACATTGCGTGCCAGGTGTACAAATGTGCGGCGACCGGAAAAACGATTGGCGGTGCCTCCGATAGCTGGCGACACCGACCTTGAGCTAAGGAGCATGATGTTTGGACTGCAAAGGAGAAGTTGATTGCTGTTGATTCGGCGTCGTAGGGCTACAGGGTGAATTACGCTTGGCATATTGCTGTCGTGCACGGCATTGTAGTATTTTGCAGCGCTGCAACAATTTTTTCGTGTAGTCACTTCGCTAGTTGCTGTTATATGCTAATGTAAGAAAAATATACAGATCCAAGGCACACGCTGGACTCTGTGTGAAGATTCAGTGAAGCGGGTAAATAAATTCGTTAGAAGTAATGGCGATGCGTACAGTTTTGTATACGTCGACGCTCTGCAATGCACTCAGACTAGACGCCACCAATACACAGCAACTAGCCTAATTCATCGCTTTGCAACGCGGCATCCTGACGGAATGTTTACGTTTATCCACTGCAAAGGTCGAACCTTTATTGTCATGTGATTTGTGTGTGTACGTACTGCAACGTTCATGAGCTAAGTCGAATTGCCAGTACTGAATCAGGCTGATGCACAGTGGGAGTCGTATAACCAGCTATGTCACAAGAACAAAGGTGATGTAGAATGCTCGTGGAAACGAAGAATGTTGATGATAGGTGTAGGCGCAGTAAAGTAAGACACGTAAGAAGGAACATTTAGGGCTGATGCAACTCTTGTGTCGCCGTGGGAAATACTCATGCTGGAGGATTGACCACAAACGTGGCACAAACGCCTCAGTGGCACAAACCTAACTTCTGCATCAAAGAAAGTAAAGCGAATCGAAACATCTCTGAAGTATAATTCACCACTGTATAAAGCGACCAGTATGCTTTTGAGGTATTGGCGAGCCGCCATTATTTGTTCAGGTTTTATGTAGAAATCGTAGTGGGGAACGCCCATTCTCTAGAGAGAGAGAGAGAGAAATAACATTTATTAGCCCCGAAGGCACTAAAGCCCAAGTCCGCGCTTCCTGGTAGGCTCATGCCTCCTGGCCCAGAACGTTCTTGACGAGCTGCACCAGAAGCGGCCACCATAGTTTTTCAAACCTTATTGGGGGAGTGGTCCACTCCTCCCAGCTGCCTGGACGCTGGTTGTGTGGTAATTTGGAAAGTACTGTCTTTTTGAAGATGGCGTTTGCAGGGCACTCCCACAAGATGTGTTTATTTGATGGATAGGCCCCGCACTGTTTACAAGTGGGGGAGCCTGGGCCCCTGTTAATAAAATGCGTATAGTGTGGTGTGAGTAATGTGTGTGTTTGTGCTTTTCGTATGATTGAGGCGTCCTCTCTCGAATGCGTGTAGGATGGTGTGTTGAGAATTGTTGATGCTTCCCTGCAAGACTTCAAGATATGTATCCTTTCTTTCCGCTGCATCTTCTGCTCTTCTACTACACACACACTACTACCGAGCCCTACTTAAGCGCATTGACGAAGCCGGCCGGAATTTAAGGTATGCGTATTAACGTGAAGATTGTTTGTTTTATTAAACCGGGAGATTTTACGTGCCAAAACCACAATCCCAGTCTGAGGCACGCAGTGTACTCTGGATCTTGTTTCTACCATCCTGTAAATATTTAACGTGCGCCTAAATCTAAGCACGCGAGCGTTTTCGCATTTCGCCCCCATCGACCAGTACTGAACCAGTACAGTGGCCAGTACTGAACCTGCGACCTTAAGCTCCACAGCGCAATGCCATAGCCGCTAAGCCATAGCCATAGCTGCGGGGACGGCGAAAGAGACTTAAGAAGGGAGTAGGAAGGATACCGTGCAGGTGATAAATTTTGACTGTTTATTTGGAGAGAGAAGTCAAGGAATTTACTGAATGTGCATGCGTGCCACGGTCACCTAAAAAAATCAGAAACGTGTGAAACAGTTGCATGACCTCTTTCGAAAAATATAAACCGAAGCGTTGCTGATGCAGTTTGCGATTCTTCTAATAATACGAAAAGCACCCAACTGCTCTCGTGCTCACGTATCGCTGCTTTAGAAGAGTATCGTGATCTCACGTATCCGTGGTTCCCTTTCGCAGGCGATTCAATGCGCAAATAAGAGTACATTGCCATTTTTCTTTAACGACAACTCATGTTCCGAGCTGAGTAATTGACACAGCCAGTTCGATCTAGATAGGACTTCCCAAACAATAGCGGCATTGCACATGCACAACAGCAGTCGCGCACAACCCGTATGGTCTCGCTTTTCACGTATTCTACCTGCCTGAATTTGTACATACATTCAATATTTATGCAGTTGCGCAATCACCATTAAACAAGTTAAGCTGAATTTGTTAAATATTATCATGTGCTTTTTCACTGCTCTGTCTCTCAGAGTCCAACTGTTGCTTTTCACGTTGACCTTAATGAATGAATGAATTAATCCCTACCTGTGTTAGTGATCTATTGCCGATATGTGTCTATAGACCCCAATGAATTTTATTGCCTTTACATATATAATTTTCTCGTTGGTTGGAACACAACAATACTTGGTTGCATTTTCAATTTGCAAACCTCTTCGGGTGCCTCGGAAATTTGGCCCCTTTCAGCTATTCGCCTCGCCATACGGGAAAGTTCCATTACGCATTCCGTCGTACAGTAGACAACAAGAAGGGGTCACGTGCGGTCTAGCTTCCGACAAGGAGACTGCGTACGTGACCTCAAAGGCCGTATCGCGAGTGACCCGTCTTGGCTGTCTGCAGCGTGGCTAAGCGTGTTACGGAATTCACTCGATGGGTGCTAACGTCGACTGATATTGATCATGCCCGTGGCGCCCCATGAAAGTCAGACATCTCCTGCATTAACCTAGAACCATCGCTTCGGGTTGTAGCATGTAGGAGAGATTTCAAGAGCAGCTGAAATAAAAGATTGTTTTCTTCGATCATTCAATGAAAACTTGCCAGCGGCATTTACAGTCATCTAAATGGAAAAGCAGTGTAAACCCTCTCGCAGACAAGCTGAATGAACGGTGAACCTAGGCACTGCTCAGCATGTTATGACGGGCCTTAACCCACCATCTGATTACCATTCTGATTTTGATTGAGATCTGAAGGAAGAAATGAAGTTCTTAACACCGTGCAATTTGTAGGCAAGATAACCGCTGGTACATTTAGTGTGACAGAATTTAAGCTAGCTGAAGGGAAACACAGTGCAGGACGGTGGAAGCTTAAGTGGCGTAATAAAATCAGAAAACTTTCAAGTATAGCATGCAGTCGGCTAGTGCAATATAGGTGTAAAACAGTATTTCCTGCAGTGGATTACCAAGGGTGATCATAATATTGATGATTATATTATACATAGAAAAACCTATAAACGCACAAACACCAATACACATATAAAAACAGGTATCTATACGCATGACACAAAGAGCGCAAGTGAGTGTGTAATCCAAGGCAACGTGGTTCAAGGACTCGACAGGTTTATTCGCAATGCGCGAGCCTGGCCCAGACAAGCGTCAACACTCTAGGCAAGACGGGTACGTGCACTGGATATTGTATACTGGCCTATGATGAAGGTCAGTTTAGACGGCACGTGCGATGGTAACTTCATGGACAGAGTCCCGACCTACTGAGGCGGTACGTAGACAAATCATAAGTTGGTATATACTGAGAATCTGTATTCTGTAAAAATGGTGGTGGGTGTTATTTTATCAGTTTATATATAAAGCAACTCATAAACTTTGGTTAAAATCACTTAAGGCTTGGCAGATTGATCTTGGTTAGATGCAGCGGACACGTGATAAACATCACGCTTGCCGGTATGGTTATAAGTGCTGTAGACTTGAATCTTGAAAGATAGGCGTGGATCAAGTTACTCTTAACGTTGCGTATGTAAGCACCACCATGAGACAAAATTTAGAGCACGGTTCTCTTAGGTACAAGACAAACACGACAACTAGGTGGGCGTAATTATGGCTTTATATTTAGCACATAGTTCACCGCACTTAGCAGACGCTCTTTACACACGTGAATCAGTGGCCGTGACTAAGAGCGCATGCCTTTGTGTTCCCAGTTGATTTTAATGCTAAGATATGTAAACAAAGAAAAGTAACCACTGCCCTTTATTTAAAATTCTCGCGAACAGAGTACACCGTATTAAAAATGAGAACAAAATGATTTTAAAATCATGTATATTTTATGGTATGTAGGGGTCACGCGGGAGGTCCCGTAGCATGGAACTCAAAAACATGCTTTAAGTGAACTCATACCTGCTAAAGTGCTGCCATCTGTTGTGTTAAAATGAAACCGCCGGGCAAAAAGCAAGCACACCCAAGGGTGTTAAGTGGAAACTTATTTGTTAAAGTTGGTCACAGTTGGCCGCAGTGACGACTGCATTAGGCGAAGCAATGCTTTATGATACAGACAGCAATGAGTTGAAAATATCTTATTATATTTTTAAACCAGTCTGTAGTCATAAAGTGAATGTATTGGCCATTAGAGATGGCTTGTAGGGCAAGCTTTTGTTAAATTACTTTATACTGGCGTTTAGAATCCGCCACAAAACGGCAATTAAAAACTGTTCGTTTCTTGCGACCATTGTTTAAGAACCACTTTATAAATTACTTTTCTGCTACTCACTACAAAGCTCATATCAAAATCAGATGGGCATACTCTATAGATAAACCACGGTTCCGTATTCCTTCACTTAAAATAAATCTTGTTTGAGAGAATGCGAACCATAAAAGCAAAGAAAATAATTTCTGCAGAATGAAAGAAATGCCTAACTTTTTATGGAAGAAAATAAACACGGATGAACATTAGAACTCAGCTTAGCATAAACATTGGACACCAATTTTGAACTTACACCAGTTTGTGCTTTTTGTTTCATTCAGAGGCCCCACCTAATATTATTTTAATGCTGTGAAAGGGTCATAAAAGTATGGTGAGTTTACGTGCGTTTTCTCATGCTGATGCCGTGAATCATTGGTAGGCGATAGTGCATAAATAAAATTTTCTTCTAATTTCTAAATACACACGAATAATACGTACTTTATCAGTTATGCCATTTCTCAGTACGTTCTCATAATGAGTGTTCTCACATTGGGTTTGGCGAAAGCACCACTTAATAAGTCTGTTATGACGTACTGCAACCATTGTTGCAGCTAGAGTTGGCGTTTGGGCCAAGAATCCATCAAGCCCATTGATGAGTACGTCCAGTAGTAGGAATAAGGAAACATGGTTTAATTTACACGATGTACAATGGCCCCTCGTACGGAAGCCCACTCCATCAGGATCATATTAAACATCTGAGTCCGCCTCAGGACAGGTCAGACCTACGCACTGAGCCAAATGTGTCCGCTTATAAAGCAGTCGTCTTCCCTAGTTTACCCGATCGGGGAAACTCATGACCTTGGTGCGGCCAATCAGAGGGGTTGTATTGTTCACAGAGCTCCACTTCCAATGTTGCATCCTCGCCCTCGCATTTACTACAACAGCGTGGCCATCTGGGAAACCGATATCGTCGCCGTTCCCACGGTAGTAATTCCTCGAAGTTGGTCTCTCGCATCAATCCGTGGCATCTCCGTGACGGTCAGCTTGTCATGGTCGGTGTCGGGCGTTGTCGCCGTCTGGGCAACGCTGATGAAAGGGGCTGCCTCGGTGCCAGCACCCAAAGGATGCGCACTGCCGATTTGGGAAGCTTGTTTGCCCGTCACCGTCGGTGACGAAAGGGGCGGCCTCGTGGGAAACGTCCAAGGTTTCAACAACTTCCTGGTCCAGGTTGAAACGTAACACCAGGTAGTAATCAAGCTTAAGCACATGGCCGAAAGTATACCCTTCTCAAGCTTTAAAAAAAATTCCAGGGTTTACGTGCCAAAGCCACAATTTTATTATGAGGTACGCCGTAGTGGAGGACTCGGGAATTATTTAGATCACCTGGGCTTCTCTAACGTACACTTAAATCTAAGTACACGGGTGTTTTCACATTTCACCTCCATCGAAATGCGGCCGCTGTGGCCGGGATTCTCAAGCTTTATATAACACAACGCGACTCGGTAATTTAATCCGCAACGTGAACTACAAAATTATCAGTGTCACAGTCGTACGTGGATGAGAAGATATGTGATGATAGTGTAGGTAAGTTTATGCCTGAAGTTTTGCGTATTTATTTGTCTCTTTCATGCATGATGATGATGATGAAATAAACTTTAATTTTCGAGGCAGTGTCCCGAGCGTTTGAGCTGTGGATCACTCTAGGTGGGAGGGTCCCTCATTCCAGGAATCCTCTGGCCGCGATAGCATCTCGGGCTCTGGCGACAAGACGTCGTTGTTCGTCCAGGTCTCGTCCTCCAGGCGCGTGCAGGTCCAGGCCTCCCACGTCTCGGCGAGTAGGTTCACGTCTTCGGACGTTGTATGCTTTCATGCATGAAATGTATGAATTCCTCGCCAGTAATACTGATGCCGTTCTTCTGTGTTCTCATATAAAATGATAAGATTATTCTTCCTCTACTTCGTGCTTCGTAAACAAAACCTAAGCGCTTGTTGTTCTTCTCGGCAAAATGCCAGTAGGAGCAATATCCTATCGCGTTATTACACTTATGCGCAGCAGCATTCACACAATCGCCGCGCGCGCACTTCTCGGAGGCGCCGCTGAATCACGCAGCCTGTCCAGAAGGAAGCGTCAGAGAGAAGCCAGGCTACATACATGCCCCATATATGACGTTTCTCTCCGGTGGCATTATGGTGTGTCGCTGCATTGGTCCATTGCTAATCGCATTAAAATCGACATTTCATCGTGAGATGGGTTCTGACGCAATTTGTTTTGTCACAGTCGAAGGGTAAAGCAGTCTGGCGACACTGAGTGTTGACGAATCAAATTGCCACCACCAAGAAAAGGCTTCCTCTTGTCCCGGAAGCTTATCTCGAAGGTCATCCGTTTGTGCACGGCAAGCAACGGAAGTGATTGCAAGAGATGAAAAAACGTACACTATGACTGCCATGAGTCGCTTTATTTTTGCATGAGCGTCCCAGTGCTTTGCTGCTGCTTTATATCGCACGATCAAGTGAAGGAATTGAGGGCACAAATTAAAGGTGACGCCCGGGCTGTGCCATTGTGTGCTAGTGCATGTGGGGCGAAATGTCTGATGCGATTTCGGACGGTTTCGAATCGGTGGTGCCTCATTTCGTGACGTCACACAACCATGCCAAATTGGTGGCCACTCCCATTTAGAGGGGTTTAGAGTCAGCGATTTCAAATTGAAATTTTGAGTTAGCGTAGGACTCGAGAACCCAGGTTCTGTGTGCCTATAACAAGACTGGGTCCACTACTCTCAGCTGCAGTGATAAACTAAGAATAGTCGGAGGACCACACCAGGGCCGCTTTAAGCTCCCCGCTATCAAAGTATAATAAATGACAAAGCAAAATGCACACGTTCTTATCAATTTATTCAAACCTGCGTGTAGTTCTCTCCCGTGATGCTCCTCTGCAAAAAAAGCAAGACAGCATGTTAAATCAATGTGCCACAATAATAGAGAATGATAGGAATGTTTTGCAGAATAGAATAGAATGTTGTCAGAGTAGAATAGAATGTTTTGTCACCGTCTATTTCTTGCTCAGGGGAAAAGCAGCTCAATTATTTTATTATACAATTTACAACTATTCTCCAAAGTATCGCCACACGCTCACTAACTTCCTTGCTATTAAATGTTTCTCAATATTTTCCGCGCGCATTCTTGGAATGCCAGAAAATTTTAAAGCATGTCCCATTCGTCAAAGAGCGAATTAAAAAAAAGCTCTAATATGCAGTGTACATATTTCATACCGTGTTCTTTAGGAATTACTCTTGTGATTGCTTACAAGTCATTGAGAAGCGCCTCTTACACGCCCAGCAGATGGAGCCTCAGCTATGAGTAACCCATAGCGTGTCTTGCATCGAGCGTTAAGTTTAAGATCTCAATAGCTCAAATACAAATGAAATACCGAGCTTTATCACAGTCATCCACAATTCGTTGTTCGGGTAACAATCACCAAAAAAAGAACTGTAGAGTTATGGAAGTCAGCTCCCACTTATGTGTTTATTTGTCTTGGAAAGCATTAAAGAACTCTTAACGTCATATCGCGATAAAAATGCAACTGAAATGTGGCACTTAGTCTAGGTATGCTGATAGGGCCAACAGATTAATTAGAGAATGTCATATATGTAGCTGTTTACTATCAGTGGTAGTGTCGCAGTAGATGTGCACCTATTGCGTTTTTGCGAAGTTGCAAGACGTAATAAGATACTGTACTGCAGTGCAGAGACAAAGTACCAAATTTAACTTCATACACGTAATTTCGCAACTGGTCATTGTGTTTCATCCACATTTTGGATTTGAAATCGATTCCTGTTTTCCATAATAACATAGTAAAAATACTTTTCACTCAGCTTTCTTGCATTTCGTGCGTAGGAAAGTAGTGTAGCCGAGCCCGCCAAGGCCATAGCCATAGCTCAGACCATAGCTACCAAGACCGAAGCCGTAGGCAGGATATCCATAGCCGTAGCCGAACGCAGGAGCATGGTGTATTGTGGATAAGGAGGCGAGGGCGTAATGGTATGCAGCGTATGCTGGAGCAGCCACGGAGAAGCCATATGCGTAGCCAGCATAGCCAGCAAAGTGGCCAAGGCAAAGAGCAGGCAAGTGCGGAACTGCAATAATATAGTACAATAAGTTATAACATTTTTTTATATCCTGCATTGACCTACACTACACAAGGAAACCAAGGAAAGAACAGCTTCTATTTAATTCTGTTGTGTGGACATTGCGGTATAATTTTTTATACAATATGTGGAGAAAATTTGAAGTTATTTCAAAGAAATTACTAATATATTCCTTTTGCCGAAACGTACAATGTACTTTCTAACGTAATAAAGATTTGGCACTCTATTTCCGGTTTTTCCCGCGTTAATTCTGTGCGTCATTCTGTAGGTATTTTCAGTCTTTCAAGACAAATTGCAGTGAAGCTCGCACGTGGGCGCACACTTGTCCTCGTGATCGCAATGCCTTGCAATACGGTGACGTTAGAAGTAATTTTAGGATCACATGGTTTTACGTTGAAAAGCACACACATAGGTTTTAAAATGAGATTTGAACGAAAGCAGACAAGTAAACTAATAATTATTGTCCGTTTTCTGAATCGTTTCTTTGCCCTCAGGACTGCAATGAAAGCGCAAAAAAAAAAACACATTGGTGACGACCGAAATTTGAGGAAGTTAGTGTGCTGACATGCCCCTGAATACGGACAAAAGAAAGAGAAAAACAGCACAAACACTGTCTGTGATGTATTTCTTGTTCAACGCTACACGTTGACGCAAAACGTTGAAGCTTGGAAGCCTATGGGTTGCCGAACGCAAAGGGCGGGGGGGGTTAATGATTATATTTCACTGAGCTTCCTTTATATTTACTTGAGCACACATGCACATATTTTGAAAACCATTGAAGCACGTAGTAATACTTCGCAATGTTGTGTTTACTATAGTCTGAAACGTTTCTAGTGAGGCCGTGGTAACATTATGACACCTAGAGCTAAATCCAAATTGTATCTTTGCCGAGAACATTTCCAGTTTTCTGAGTTTACCATTTCCCGTTCGAGGTCGGGCCAGGCCTGTCGTTGAAATTTGTACCGCCCCTACCGAGGCCGAGCTGTTACCCGTCCAACCTTAAAGCTGCGAACACAAGTTCGCCTTCACCGCATGCGCTTAGAGGAGCAAGTTTTATTGCAATAGCAATTACATGGACACTCCAAAGCAGATTTCTGCTGTCGCCGTCGTCGTCGCCATCGCTGTCGCCGTCGCTGTCGCCGTGAGGTTCCGTATGACGTCAATGGAGATGAAATCGTCGCCGCGCGCCGCCGAACGCTGTATGTGCGAGTGGAAGGGCGCGAGGGACGCGCGCTTTCACGAGCAGTGAACCCACGGCAGAGAACAAACGCGCGTTCTGCGCCGTGCTCCCTTAAGGGCTGCAGAAGTAGGCGTCTCGTTCCTCCTTTACAATCACCATATATGTAGGGCAAACGCGCCTTCTTCCGACGCGCGAAAGGCGGTGGGGGGGGGGGGGGGGAGGGAAGGGAGGTGACGTTTAGCTGCGGCACCAAGTGCCTATTAATTGGCGCTGAGCCGTGCTCCCTCAAGGGCTGCAGAAGATAGCGCCAACCTTCCCTTTCCCTCAAGAACCACTTATCATCAGTGCCTATTATTGCGATAGCAATTATATGGACACTCCAAAGCAGATTTCTGCCGTCGTCGTCGCCGTCGCCGTTGCCGTCACCGTGAGGTTCCGTATGACGTCAATGGAGATGAAATCGTCGCCGCGCGCCGCCGAACGCTGTATGTGCGATTGAAATGGCGCGAGGGACGCGACGTTTAGCTGCAGCTCCAAGTGCCTATTTATATAAAAAAAAAATGTGGTTGATCCCTCTTATATAGGAATCGGTATAGAACACGAAAGTGAAACGTGTCTTCACAGAAGTAGTGTAATGTTTATTGCACATTGATATATAATGTCTATTGGTGTTTTGTGGCTAAAGCGCCCTTAGGCGTTGATGCACCCACGCTGACGCCTGGTGGCACGTCTCCTCCATCACGACTACCAACGTCGATGACCATGAGCAACCGTCGTGCATATGGAAGCTGCACTACGCTGCACACGCTAGCACAACGCGAAAGACGAAGCACGTAACTGACACACTAATACAACGCGCAAGACAAAGCACGTAACTGAATCGTCACCGAGTCAAATCAGCGCGTACAGCGCGTCGTAATTGCAGCCTCCACGATCAACTTCAGAAACATTTTCAGAGCTAATTGCGGAGGCCAACGCCACCTAGGTGGCGTTGGTAGTGCTTCTTGATGCCAGCGTCCCTTCGAATGCTGGCATCGAGGCGTCCTAGTGCTGAGACCACCGAAGCGTTCACTGTCGGTGCGCGTTAGTGTCATAATGCAGTACTTCTCTTTTCTGCTCGTAGGCGGCGGCACCGCCCCGAGCAAGAGCGCGGGTACACGGAGGAGTGTTAGATATATAAGGCGCGTCTGTGTAGCTCTCTGCAAATGCGTTTGTGGCGCAATGGGTTAAACGCTCGGCGATCTATCGTCGCGGACCGAGAGGTCGTGGGTTCGATTTCCAAATTTTGCATGTTTGTGGAACTTTTTCTTCTGGTTTCTTTCTTTGTATTATGTTCTATGACGTATTTCCGTGACGGAAATACGTCAGTGAAGTCTTGGTGGACCCCGGCATAAAACACTTTCGTGTTAAAAAAAGTTGCAGTGGCTTAGCTCGGCTATGCCAGGATATACGTAGCGTTAGCAAAGGTTCAGCTGATTATTCTTAGCTTTCCTGGTTGTCTCCTACGCTCAACCGCTAATTGCCAGGCAACTACTTCGGGATCCGATGACTCAAGCTTCTCCGTTCTTCTGCACTGTTGAGCAGCATTTGCGCTCTCCTTCTCCGTGGCTATACCACACTGGCAAACGCCAGTCAGAAGCGCAGCGGCTCCAGCGCAGTGTCAGACGGCAACTGCACAGCGAGCGCGCACCGGCGCCAGTGCGTCTACCACGGCTACGACGTCACTCCTCTGGAATGCGCAGACCGGCGGCGGTGAGTCGCGCGCGGCGGCGGCGGAGTGCGCGAGAGGTGCCGGCTCCGGTGGCTCCGGTGCGCAAGCCGTGTGACATCACTGATCCTTGCGCATGCGCAGCACGGCTCTTGATGTGCCGCGCGAAATGGGCTTGGCTAGGGCAGTGTAGCTAACGCTACAAAACGTTGTGAGGCGAGAAGGTGGTAAAGACTTCCGACGCTGCTCGACGAGTGTCCCGTTCTTGAATGAAATGACGCAATTTGCATGTTTTACAATGTAACGTTAGCACTAATAGGGGAGATTTTATTGCTTCTACACTGACTTTAATTATTACCTTCTCTTTACCGAGCCCTCTCTGCAAGAACGACCGGTATATATGCATTGTTTTTATTCGTTCAAGGAAACAAATACACAGTGAAAGAGCCGGAAATATACATTACTGAACTTCTTTATTTTATCACAGTCGTCACAGTTTCACCCGAAAGGCGAAGCATCAATTGCGATAGCAAATTTGTAGAGAGCTATACGGAGTAATGATAGTAGCTTTATCAGCTGTATAAACTTGGAAATGCAGCAGCACCAGCAACACGCATAACTGTTGTCGACGCCGTCGGCGTTTTGCCCGCGTTCGCACAAAACGCGTGCGGCGTTGGTGACTGTTGCCGGAGCCTCTGGAGGCGGCTCGGAGGTTTTCGACGAGATCAGAACGGAGGAGGAGGAGGTGTTTATTATACATAAGGCAGAATTAAGCGTCTCTTCCTTATGTATAATAAACACCTCCTCCTCCTCTGTTCTGATCTCGTCGAAAACCTCCGAGCCGCCTCCAGAGGCTCCGGCAACAGTCACCAACGCCGCACGCGTTTTGTGCGAACGCGGGCAAAACGCCGACGGCGTCGACAACAGTTATGCGTGTTGCTGGTGCTGCTGCATGTCCAAGTTTATACAGCTGATAAAGCTACTATCATTACTCCGTATAGCTCTCTACAAATTTGCTATCGCAATTGATGCTTCGCCTTTCGGGTGAAACTGTGACGACTGTGATAAAATAAAGAAGTTCAGTAATGTATATTTCCGGCTCTTTCACTGTGTATTTGTTTCCTTGAACGAATAAAAACAATGCATATATACCGGTCGTTCTTGCAGAGAGGGCTCGGTAAAGAGAAGGTAAAGTCAGTGTAGAAGCAATAAAATCTCCCCTATTAGTGCTAATGTTACATTGTAAAACATGCAAATTGCGTCATTTCATTCAAGACTGTAGAGGTGTCAAATGCAACAATAAAACAAAGCGGCTGCAATTGCTGCTAAACGTCAAGCTTTGCAATAAATTCAACAAGGATGTCATCACCATTGTCGAATGTGCAGGTGAGCTCGCGAAGAGCTAAATGTTGAGCATGCAATGCACGGGAGAGCCCTTTTATACATGATACCCATTGTAGAATAGAGTGAAAGCTCGCAGCATACACACCGACAACCTGTCCTTGTGAGCATCCGGGAATCCATGAATACATTAAAAGGGAATTAATCCGGTCAATCCCCCTGTTTACACCCTGAGTTAGTTTTCTTTGCATTGGTGCTTCGCCTTCATGCCCTCACTCCATCTTCAGGGAGCTCACCTTCGTATTCAGTAAGACCACTTGGAGATTCCTGC
This sequence comes from Dermacentor silvarum, assembly GCF_013339745.2. Classification (NCBI taxonomy): domain Eukaryota; kingdom Metazoa; phylum Arthropoda; class Arachnida; order Ixodida; family Ixodidae; genus Dermacentor; species Dermacentor silvarum. Next base: position 144,270,852 of record NC_051156.1, read on the forward strand.
TGGGAATCAGTGTATTTTTATACGTACGTGGTGTTTAGGGTAACAGCTGCAGTATCGAACGCAGGTCCCGTTCTGCACTGCTTTGAATAGCACCATGCAATATCAGGGAACCTTGAACGACGCAGGGGAGAAAGTAATGAATTACAGCACCTTCCTTAGCAGTTACACAAATATTTATGAAGATTGCAATCCGGATTGATTTACTAATGGCTAAGGCTAAGTCGGTTACACGGCACATCTGGCGGGTAAAGAGGATTAGGTTATGTGCTGTGACAAATATGTTTACGACTTCCACATTAGCAGTTACCAAAGGTTAACGAAAGCGGCAAACATTTGCGAGAATCATAACTGGAGATGTTGCCCGTAGTGAATGCGCTGATCTTAGTTTTTTTTTTTTTTCGCGAGAAAACATTGAGTCGGTGATCAGTGGGGGATTTCCACACAAGAACATGCTATTTGAAATAGTCCAAAAATCGCTTTCTGCGATATTAGAAACGCTTATGTTTGGATTCATTTCAGATTGGTTTTTGCCTTTGTGTTCAGAAGTGTTTTATCGTTCCATTTCTTTGGAAATGCGAAACAAAACATAAACGTATCAATCGAGAAATCCACACAGGGGCGTGGAAGTTTCTGAAATCATTGGGTAACCAATCTCGTCGCGTTGAATTTCTGTTCGAAAACATTTCATTGGCTTGTTCTCGTATGTTTTGAGCCATGCCAGTGTGTTGACACCACTTGAAATACTTGGTAGCAATACATGTAGGCGTCTTTGAATGATATCAGAGTTTCTGCTGATTAAGAGTTTGATATGCAATGCATTCCAAAAAAGAAACAAACGCAGGGAAAAATAACACATGTGCATTGTTCTTATTCAGGAAGCGCGTTATTTATAGTTTACAGCGCTACATTATGAAGCCGGTGTTTCGTAGAAGAAATATACGAAAGTTGTCGTGAAGACAACAAAGAAAGCCAATATATGCAGTTGTACTAAAGCGAAACGCTATAATATGGGACATAAGGTTCCTATCCGTAGCTAAGACCATAGCTTCCAAGGGATCCAAATATCAATTAGGCATTCCCTAGCCGAATTCGTAACCATAAGCTGGCGCTTGGCGCACAAGAGCTCCTAGCTAATATTTGGTAATGCAGATCACACCAGCAATACTTAAGCGTATAGTCTTCGTAACCAGCGATTGCGCAGATATCAAGTGCCAGTAGAGTACAAGTACCGAAGTGAAAGAAGAAGAGCTTGGTGTGCCCAGACACTGTGGCTGCGAAAACGGAACAAGATAACAAATGTATACAAAAAAAGGAATTGGTAGACTTCAAAAAAATTTTACCGCTAGTGAAGATGTTCCAGGATTCACCTGGCCGAATCTGCAGCTCCTACGGCGAGCGAACGTTTCTTTATTTCTGCATGATAATGAACTAGCGCGTCCATATCAAAAGACATACATGTTAGTAACTAACAAAAAAGTAGATTTTGTTTTGTTCCGTGATTATTCTCGCTTTTGCATAGCTAGGCACCCCGCATTGCCAGCCGGGATGCTATGACGTAGCATTGGAGCACTTATTGACGAGTTGACGGCTCGTCAGCTCCCGTTATATACGTGACAATGGTGGCTAGATGAACGTTGAACATCCACCACTTATCCGCGAGCGCCGCTGGGTAACACTGCTGTGCTAATATTGTACGCATGCACGAATACTCAAACAATTGGACGCGAAAATGGCCCCTGCGTAGCCTAATCGATAAAGCACCCCACGCGGAATGCGGAAGATGTGGGTTAGGCTCTCTCCTTCACCCAAGATTTTATAAATATTTGTACACTTCAAATAAACACTACTTAATTCTCATTTTCTTCCTCGGGCTTCAAACACTGTTGTCGGTGCACGATTGTAACTGTTATAAAACTGAGCCGCTCGAGTCTTTTTATTCATCTCGCTCAAAATGCAGCAGAGTGATGCAACCCGCAGGGTGCTTGGCCTATGTATATGTTACACTAATCTGTCATGGATTAACATGAGAGGAAGCTTTTATTGCAATGCTAGAGCGACGAATCTTTCGAACTATTACAGTAGTGATTCATTTTATAGGCAGAAATAACCGTAACACTCTTTGATAAATAAAAATGAAAGCCTGATGCTGGTAACATAACAAAGCCAAACTTGTCATATAAACTGGCCAGGACCGCTCGCTAATCAGTCAGAAAGTGTTACGAAGGTGGAACATCATAAAAACCAATCAGTTTAATACTTTTATTTGATGTTTTTTGCTTGCAGACACCATTTCTTCCTAATATTCATCGACGTACATGAAAATCCTTACAATAAAGGAAAGGCACAACATCCATGCACATTCAGCGATGGTCTTTTAAAGCTGAGGCTTTTGCATTGAAAGTACAATCTCAAAACTAAAGAATGCCGTTTCAAGTAAGCACAACCTGACAAAAAACAAAAATGTGGATTCAATTTACATCCATGAGGTTGCTTGAATTCATTGAGAATCTGATCACGGTTGAGAGGAATAACATCAGCTGAATTTCCGACCCTTCTTTACGTGAGTACGGCCACGTGATCATGGTTGAAAGGAAGATAAGCTACTGAGAAGCAACATATAGGCTTGTATGTTGCATGTATGTATAGGCTTATATATGCGCGAGTACATTGCTCAATCTTGAGCAATGTACTCGCGTGTAGCAATGCGCTTTAATCTATTCCGCTGCGGCTTGTTTGCACCGCTTTAAAAAAGGAAAGACATCGCTACATTATTTTACACGCTCATTTTATTACGCAGTGTGCTAGAGATTTCTTCAACTGGTAAGAATTTACGATGTGTCCCGCAACGTGTCCCGACGACTCGTGCGTAGTAATAACATGCGATTACATGCTACCCCGGCGATCGCATTCACCGATGCCGGTATTTCTAACCTGTCTAGTTGGATTCCTGTCACGTCGGGAACGAGACGCCTGCGGTGGTGTACAAGTTGTCTCTTTGCTTACTGCTCAGTGCATAGCGGTAAACCTAAGCATGAAAAGAACGAAATTCTGTGGAGATTTAGTGCTAACCGTGAGAAAAATGCGTTAGCAATACGTCGCACCTTTGTGGTTCGGGATCCATGAAGAAAGCCGCGTTCACCATATTGCAAAGTGTCCTTCAGCAGCTCACTAGACACACGTCCAGCCTCTTCGAGAAGCAAAGTGCAACTGACGGTGGTCCGGAGAAGACCGTCGTTCGTTGCACGATATATATATATATATATATATATATATATATATATATCTTGAACTGGAAGAAAGCAAGCCGAGGGGCCCGACTTATATTAGTCAGGTCATAAGAACCCTTACAACTTCAGCTACCACGGCACCGTTTTCCTGTCGACCTTCCGGGGAATATATGTTGGTCGACGGAACAGTAGCGCGCCTACATGCAACACAAGGTTGCATATAGGCTCCCTGCGGCACTGCGTAAGCCAGCGCCACCACTGACGGTCATGGCAGTGGATGCAGAACATCCTATCTACCGCAGGCGTCACGTAGTATGTGCACATTTTGGGGGAAGGCACCTGGTCAATAAACCCACATGCAGTATCTGAAGGAGCGAAAGCGATATATATATATATATATATATATATATATATATAATTTCCCACTTTAGCACCTTTAATGCGAACACATTCAAATAGCAAGCGGAACTTTTATTAAGCGTTAAAACGTGTCCGCTCACAACGCATTATATACGTAGTGACCTTGTAAAAAAATTGGCCTCCAATCCACGCTGTGAAGGTGGTTGGATAACAAAGCTGTCAACTTTAGATCCATAGAACGATTACACATTGCGGCGTAGCTTGATATTATTCACATGGCGACATTCACATGCTCGTTGCCTAATTATCAGCCTACGATGTTTCAACGGCCGGCGACTTCGCTTGCGCCGCTACTTCGTGCCCCTGCAACGAGTTGACCAGAGACAAGACAAATTCACTTAAACACACTTTCGCCGCGCCTCGTATGCCCGCTGATATTCAGGAGTCCTCAGTATACGTTGCCTTCCCATAGCACTGTTACAACACAAATCACTCTCTAGGCGAGTTCTTTTAGATATGAAAGTGTATTTACGTCACTCCCTGCTTCATATGCTACAGTTGCTGATTCCCTGCGAACGGAGCTTATGCAACCATAATATCTACCGGAAAACGCTTGCGGCGAACGCTTTCTTGCTTGCTTGTGAAGGAACAAGCAAGCAAGAAAGCGTTCGCCGCAAGCGTTTTCCGGCAAGCGCGAAGCAAAGCTTTCTGGTTCTTCTTTCTTTCCCCCGCACGGCCGGCACCGCCGCTGCCCAGGTAATTATGATGATGATGATGATTTAATGGTATTTCCATTGAAACGAGCCAGTGACAGTCAATTAGCCTGCTTGATTTATTCAGGTACACTATACATGTTTTTTTTGTCTGGCATTTTTGTATACATTCCAATCTTTTTTTCCCTAAATATCTACCTTCTACCGCTACCTATGACTGTAAGAGAACAAATCATGGCGTATCCATCGGTTGCCTGCTTTTTTTTCCACCAATACTCTAAACGTCTGTTGCTTATCTCAACTGACCCGTTGATACTTCTGTCCGCTTTAAGCCCAAGCACTTCTGGAAGGTGTCCGTTGCATACGGGCGTCACTGGGTGAATTCCATCACATTTTATTAGGATGTGCTGAGAGGTGTCCTGATTTTGCTGCAGCATACACATGCCTCGATCATCTAGTCGCGAATACATGCTCCGGTATGTTTTGGCCCTTAGGCAACCAGGTCGAGCCTCAAATAGGAAGACACTGCCCTTTGTGTTATCGTACACACTTTCCCTTCTAATTTCTTTCTTCTCGTTCTTGTAGATATCCATGATCCTTTTTATTTCTATTCCTTGCATCCAATTCATTGTCTCTATGTCTGCCACTTTCTTTCTCATGACTCCTGGTTGTCTATTTACAGTTTTGAATAATCCTGTACTTGGTTGCCAATTTTCTTGACCTCTTCTCTATTATGTGTCCGTGCTTTTTAGGTACAGATACATGTGCACCCAGCCGCCCATTTATTTTCCTCCGTGTCCCTGAGCCTTTCTTCGAAACTAATTTTGCAATGTGCTTCTCTGACTTCAAAAGAGGCCCAACCCACGTCACCTTGCACTACGTCATCTGTGGTCTTACCGTGGGCTCCCAAAGCCAACCGGCCTACAGATCTTTGGTTAACTTCCAACACCGACAAGAGTTTCGATTGTAAGCATAGAATGGCATTTGCGAACGTTAGCGCTGGTGGATGCGTGTAGGTGAGTGCCATCTGATTTTTCTGCACGGACACTAGAGACCCATGTGATGCAAGAACCTACCGAAGCACCACAGTACGATGATAAAGGTGCAGCTGCCGGCCGAGCGCGCACCGAATAAAAACTACCAGTAACCAAACATCTCGGCAAATCTCGGATTCTCCGTGATCTCGACGTAAGAGGTCACGTGTTGGGCCACCACTGCTGGCTACACGAAGCGTTCGCTTGCCAAGGCTGGCTGCGTGACGTAATGGTCCCTCCTACATTTTTCTTCCTCCATGGCTGTAGGCGTTGAAATCGGCCGCGCCATTTTGGGACTTGTTTCGCCCATCGTGTTGTCCTGTCCGAGACGACGACCACTGCGGAGCTCCGTTGTTGTCTCTCGTGGGTACCCCGCACCTCTCACGAAGTTGTTACGTTGCGGAAGTCGCATATAAAGATGTATTTAGACTATTTACAAGGAAGGCAACGATATACAAACGAGATGGCTATCGAGACTGATTACACCTCGACGCGTCAAATCGTCGTCTATGAACAGGCGCTACTCTTGGTTGGGCCGTGACAATATATATATATATATATATATATATATATATATATATACATGTATATATATTGCTGCGCCTGTATATATATTGCTGCCGGCGCCTGATATATACATGGCGTCCCTCGTAACCTGTGCAAATATTTAAGAATGTGTGAGTGCCGCGTAGCTGGACGGAACCAAGGGTGCTTTTGTTGGCCGTCTCTTGGACCCAGTCAGCTTTTTTCTTTGTATTTGGCCTATAGTTCCATAATTAGCTGTTATTATTTACCTGCGCAAATATTATATTCACAATAAAATTGCCACTCAGAAAATTGTACGCCGTCATAAAAAAATTCCAATCCAGCTTTCTGTTGCTCAATACTTCAATACTTGCTACATAAACGTTTTTTTTTCAAGCGTTAAAGAAAGCCCGGAATACGCGTCACAGTTCGACACGACTAGTGGCGCTGCACTTTTGGCGTGCTTATGCGGGCTCTTGCGAGCTACGCAAGTATCCCTAGAACGCTTACGCATAAAAGCACAGAAGCCTTACGCCAAAATCAGACCACGAATGGTCATGCCGCATGATCTTTTCATGCGCTATAGAACAAACAAATCTATAATCCAGTGCTTACCCCTGCTTCGGGTAGCTGTTGCTCCGGGTAATCTGCAGCCAGAAGCCGCACCACTCAAGTGTGATTCGCATTATACATTCTTCTGTTATTGCTATCCAAAACTATTCTATTCGTGGCAAAAAATCGTGTCCAACAAACTTGTTAGTGGCGGAATGTGTCTAAATAACAATTTGAACGATGATCTAAGTAAATAAAAACTTATTCCGCAATAGAACAGTACCTTCGCTTTTAGGATTGTCGCGTACGTTTCTGAACTGCTATTTGCTGCTAAACCACAGCTTATAACTACACGCTGTGGTTTAGACCGCTCATAGATGATCACACAACCTACGGAATATGGTGGAGCCCATAATAAAAGTCAATAGATAAATGTTGCAGGAAGCAAACCACAACGAATACGTCTTACATTTTATTGGAATATATCGGACACTTCTTGTGATGAAATACAGCGGTTTCACCTCAAGCAGTTTCTGAAAAGAAAAAAATGTGGTTGATCCCTCTTATATAGGAATCGGTATAGAACACGAAAGTGAAACGTGTCTTCACAGAAGTAGTGTAATGTTTATTGCACATTGATATATAATGTCTATTGGTGTTTTGTGGCTAAAGCGCCCTTAGGCGTTGATGCACCCACGCTGACGCCTGGTGGCACGTCTCCTCCATCACGACTACCAACGTCGATGACCATGAGCAACCGTCGTGCATATGGAAGCTGCACTACGCTGCACACGCTAGCACAACGCGAAAGACGAAGCACGTAACTGACACACTAATACAACGCGCAAGACAAAGCACGTAACTGAATCGTCACCGAGTCAAATCAGCGCGTACAGCGCGTCGTAATTGCAGCCTCCGCGATCAACTTCAGAAACATTTTCAGAGCTAATTGCGGAGGCCACGCTGCGCTGTGCTGAGTACGGTGAACGCCACTACCAACGCCACCTAGGTGGCGTTGGTAGTGCTTCTTGATGCCAGCGTCCCTTCGAATGCTGGCATCGAGGCGTCGTAGTGGTGAGACCACCGAAGCGTTCACTGTCGGTGCGCGTTAGTGTCATAATGCAGTACTTCTCTTTTCTGCTCGTAGGCGGCGGCACCGCCACGAACAAGAGCGCGGGTACACGGAGGAGTGTTAGATATATAAGGCGCGTCTGTGTAGCTCTCTGCAAATGCGTTTGTGGCGCAATGGGTTAAACGCTCGGCGATCTATCGTCGCGGACCGAGAGGTCGTGGGTTCGATTCCCAAATTTTGCATGTTTGTGGAACTTTTTCTTCTGGTTTCTTTCTTTGTGTTATGTTCTATGACGTATTTCCGTGACGGAAATACGTCAGTGAAGTCTTGGTGGACCCCGGCATAAAACACTTTCGTGTTAAAAAAAGAAACGTATGAAAAAATTGGCTTCAATTATTGCGGAAGGTTTTACAGCTGAAAAAGGCAATACCTCCAACTTTCGCAAATTGGCATGAATACTTTCCAGTAATGGCTTCAAGAACTGTTCATTTAGCTAAACTTCTTTTCAATTCTCGAAATGTTATAACCAAACTAGTACACTGTACGTAAACGAAGCATGCGCCAAGAGGTATCACAGCACCACGAAGGATGCAAAAGATACAGCTCCAACGGAAAAAGATTAGCACTAGTGGATGATCACAGGAGCAGGAAAATTGCGGTACGCAGCGCTATTGTTCCCGTGCACACTGGCATCTAATGTGCCACATGATTCATGCTTCATAGAGGGGTTGCCTGGCACTCTCGTTTTCGGCGGGCTAGGGATACCAACAGCGTCGGGTGCCGCACTTTATCTTATCGGGTGATCGGTCACATGTGCTGGTCCTTTGCCGCTGCAGCTGTGCTTCCAGAAGACATTGCTCGCTCCAGTGCTCTATCACTCTATTATCTTCTAATTTCTTGAGTCACCCTTTGCTAATGTGGCGCGGCAGCATTACAATAAGAATTATGAGCTGCGCTCTTTGACCACAAAAATATATTTGTGTGCTTACATTTCTTGTGCAGAACGCTGGAGTAACCGAGACCGCCGAGACCCTGTCCGTAGCTCAAGCCATAGCTTCCCAGTCCGTAGCCATAAGATGGCACACCCTGGCCGAGTCCGTAGCCATAGGAGGATAGAGAACCAGATGGAGCGTGGTAGGACCCGAACGCGACGGGAGCAGCTCCAGAGTAGCCGTAAGGGTAGCCGGAGTAGACGCCGAAGGCACAGGTGGCCAGGGCCAGGAGGATGCAGGCACGAATCTGAATGAATGCGGTTATAAACAATATGGTATTCGCCTCACGGGGAGTTATTTGGGATACGGTAGCTCGTTTTGTTGCAATACAATGATTACGCAGTGTCAGGTCAGATACTGGCAGGAGCATTCTATATAAGGGTTATTGAGACAAAGATGGCTTTGTTTTTTTGTCTGCGAATTGAAAGCCCCTAAATATACTACTACTATTGCTCCCAGAAAAACAAAGTCTACAGTTTGCAGATTACAAAGCAAGCATGTTGATCTGAACTGACATACTTGCTACTAAATTCTAGAAAATCTACGGATAATTTTTCTCGTACGCATCACCTGAAACGGCGATTTTCCGGCGTTATACAAACTATTTCGCGGCCATCTAACTGTTCCTCTAGCCTACATATTGAAACTTCTTTTCAGAGCAGTACACTAGTACACGTTAGCCCGGAATGCTGTCTTACAGCCTGCTAAAGCAGCCATTGCCCATAAAAGATGGCAGCAAATTAAACACAAACCGAAATCACTGCTAGAGCATTAAAACCAACACAAATTACGCGTCCATACTATGTCCATGTTTCGTTCCTTTATAGGTGCGGTAAAATGAATCATAGCTGACATCAACATTTCAAAAGCCAGAACACCACTTCTTCGCCTAATTTTGAGAGGTAGAGTATCGCTATCGAAATTAGTTCACTGCATCTGCGATTGCGAGGTCCGTCATCTTACTGGCGTATTCTGCCTTGTTTCGGTTTCGAATTGATCTGACCACTGGCTCCCTGCCATGCCTAATGTTGTAATCAGTGGCCGCGCTGATCTTTTCTCGCTCTTCGAATAAACTCAGTCGTCATTTGGTCCCCAAGGGAAGAAGTCATCTCATTTCTCTGCGGCGCTCAGCACCCGGCCGTTAGGCCTCACCACATAGGTCTCGCGTCCGGCCACCTCGTCGTGGTAGTCCCGATACCACACTTACCATGATAGTACGATGCGGCAGGTGTTCACAGAAGGAACTGGTTGATGTTCGAGCAAAACCGAGGCTTTTTATACTGCGAGCAGGTAAATCGCCAATGCCGTTTTGCAGCGACCCTCTGATTTTCTTGTTCAATGCCTTCCTTGCATAACGGTGGTAACGCGTGCACAATGTTACTTCACCTGTCTCAGTTGAAATCGAAAACAGTTTTAGCCTTGATGGTCTCAATTGCTTTTTGTTACGACACGTCTACGAATAAATGGTGACAAGTACGTGCAGTAGCACTCCATTGCTTAAACAGGGTGTTGCAGCGAACACTTTCAAAACTTTTTTTAAAAATGCATGTGGCAGACAGCTCAATTCTTGCTCATGAGCTGGTCTACTCGAAGAGGCGGACATTACTTGCACAAATCACATGCATAAGTGTCTAAATACCAAAAAATAAACAATTATGTTTTGAACTAATAACTTTGTGGAACATATTGCAATTTACAAATTATAGCCGGAGAGTGCCGATCCATTTGGAACAAATTCTCAGGATAACACCAAATATTATTTCCCGAACTTTGTGAAAAAAATACATTGGCGGTCCAGTTACTTTTTGCTTCAATGCGTAAAAAGTTTTGTTAAAATATATAAGTGGAACGATACTGCATTTTTACCGAATGTTTGATGGCGCATACCTCGTACATTGTGTCATCCATACAAATCTTTTCAAATTAATATGTCCTGCACTCTCACCCTCTAAAATTTGTAAATTGCAATATATATGGCATAAGGTAAATAATTAAAAGCTTAAGTAGATAATTTTTGTTAATTATTCAATTATGCAGTTCAATTCTTGGGCTATTAATGTCCGCCTCTTCGAGTATACCAGCACATGGACTATAGAATTGTGCTATCTGCCACTGGGAACTTAAAAAAAATGTGAATGTGTTCGCTCAAACACCCTGTATACTATGCAGTGAAACAGCCGTTGTAGCATTGTTTTGTTATGCACTGAATTGTCCGTAGCTCCTTGTGACCACCACTGTTTTCCCATAGTGCGCCGCCATGATCACTGCGCTTACTGCTGTGATTGTAGTGTTATTCAATGAAACATTTAAGTAGCATTGATCATTACTTAGTTTTCAGTATTCGTTTACTCTTTGAAATAGGTTTCACACTTTAGGCGGAAACATCGAGTACAGGTGGTTGCAAAAATTGACCCACCGTTTGAATTAGAGAACAGCGCGAAAGACGAGGACTCAGAAGAGGTAGGTAACAGGCAACCGTGGTGCTACAAGCCGACAAGCTCACTTTATTGGACAACAGTGTAAGCACTATGTACAACCACTACGCATAGTTCACAATGTAGTTCAAAATTGTGAAAACCAATAAGCGGAGAATATGAAAAAGGGTGGTATTGTTATTTGATGTTTCTAGTTCTATGTAATGAATAACTTGGTAGAACGGAAAATTTCGTTGGAGACTACGTTAAATTTCGACAAGGGGAGTACGTTTTCGTCAAGACCACAGCTTCATCAAGGCTGACAAAATGGAACTGCATACTCACGTGCGAGCAATCATGGTTATTATATGGTGGCCCCAGTATTTCCCGAAAAGAATGAACTAAGAAAATATAATCTTGGTATATTACTTAAGACATCACTTAAAAATCAGATAGCTGGCAGAAGAAACAGTTGCGTTAGAACGTGTTCGGTTTATTGAAAAATACGAATACAGATCTGGTCCAAAGGTCAGGCAAGACATATGAATTTGTACAAATAATAAAAAAATTAAGTGAAACAATAATATCCAACTGGGTGACATAATGAAGCAGTAAAACACATTCTATGAGAAAAACCATCCCGTGTGAAATTCTAATGGGTGACATGATCTGCTGAGGCCAAAGTAGGAGTAAGAAGGCCAAAAGTCAAGGTATGCTGATTATGATAGTGAATTTGGTGTAACACAGGGATTCAAAAGCTCTATTTCATTTTCCTTTACCTTTTGGTTGGAAGGTATTGAACTTGTGGATCAGGTATGATCCTCATTGTGTTATATTTCTGCACGAATGAAAGGATGGCATTAGAAGATGAAGTACAGGTATGTCGAAGTTGTGACTTTGCTGGATAAGACGCTGTGGGACTAGTTTTGGAACTTTTATGGCCGTGTCTGTACAATGTCCATTTAATGCGATAAAAATTGTCTGTCTTGTTTCGTCTTATATATTGATGACAGTCAGTTAATGTTACAATAAACAAAAATTCATATCGTAATGGCCGGAAACGTTCAACTCGAAGTGACATCAGAAAGAGGAGAACTGACATTCCCTATGTGCGTAACGCAAATCATGCAGCGAGAAAGATATCGTTTAGATTATTCTTTGCGTAGAAATGGGCGTGCATCATGGACTACAATTACTGCAACCAATTTCTTGGTGGACATGTTGACAATCCACCCCGGCTCTTGTGCGTGAAGGCTAAAATTGTTGCGGTATTGAACTAAGGCATATAGTTAATATTGTGCACACGGTGCCAACTTGCCAAAGGTCAACCCATGAAAAAAAAGATGCCAGCGTCAAGCTGCAAACAGAACGACTAAGCTCGC